>NW_011501346.1:11911-46277 GCF_000495115.2 Populus euphratica | reverse complement strand
TAGTGGAGATTTTAAAGGAAAAGCCAAAGCCTCTAATAAAGGACCACAATTGTACAAGTGTAAAGGCTTCGAACACTATGTTGTTGTGTGTCCTACAAGGGATAAAAAGTTAGCATTTATTTGTGAAAAAGAATTGTTAGTAGGAGACACTGTTGAAGACATGAAGGAGGAAGAGATTGATGGGAGTAGATATAATGATGAAGAACACTTGAGCGCATCAGAATTACATGAAGAACACTTGAGTGCATCAGAATTACCAAGCTGCATTATCCATCGAATATTAATAGGAACCAGGAAGGAGCTTCAGGCTAATCTTGAATGGTTGCTGACACGACTAAAAGGTTGATGTCTTCTCCCAAGTGCAGGAGTATCGAAGTAATAAATAACCCGGCAAGACCGGGGACGAACCACAGGGAGGTTAATTGTACAAATTATAAACAACAATTATAAAACAACAATAACAATAACAACAATAGTAATAATAATAATAATAATAATAATAGTAGTAGTAGTAGTAGTAGTAGTACTAATAATAATAATAATAATAATAATAATAATAATAATAAAGAAAGACAAGAAGAAGAAGATGATGATGATGAGAACTTAGAGATGAAATATTAATGTAAGGATTAAACAATAATAATAACAAATATCAAGGTTAGAGGTTCCACTAATGGTATATCAAACAAGTATAGTATAAACTCTTATTATTGAATTGCAAACCACAGACAAAGGAGGTTCCAATCAGATTATATATTGTTAACATGATTACATTAGTCATCTTATTCAATTAATGCTAATACTTGCAAATCTCGTCAAGCATTCATGATTATAACTTATGTTAACAACAAATCAAGTTCCTTTCATAGCTCAGGTGTCGGTTATACCATACATTATGGGCTATGAAAATGCCAAGCATTTGTTGTACCAAGTGCTATACAACATAAATCAAGATTAGACATTTAACAAGCAAAGTATTAAAGAGTGAACAAGATAACAAATATAAAACATGTTAGTATCAAACATTAAAGTCCATATTAAGTTTACATTATACTTATTCTCACACCATTAGTGTAACCTTTTCACCTTGACATAATTAACTTAGTTAGACATAATGAAAGAAAGCAAAATAGATAAACAAAATAAGAACATAAAAGCTAACTAAGTAAAGGAAAGGAAATGAAAGGCATAAACTTGATATTAATGAAAGCAAAGCATAAATATTACAAAAAATACAAAGAGAGAAAGGAAGAGCATGATCTTGATCTTAACACCAAGATGCCTAAATGCATGGAAAATGCCTCCTTTTATAGGCCAAAATTGGGAACTATTGATTTGATGACTAATTGATAAGTGGGTGGCCAACTTTTGACTTGGTGACAATCCTTATCTTCTCTTGTCTACCCAAAACGTCATTGATAACGTCAAAATTGGAGCCAGTTGAAAACATGAAAGTTGTAGGCAATTGTCTCAGTTTTCTTGTGTAAAAACGTCAAAATTGGAGCCAGTTGCAAACATGAAAGTTGTAGGCAATTGTCTCAGCTTTCTTGTGTAAAAACTTCAGCTCATTTGGACTTCTAGAACTCTAGATATGGCCAAAATACCGAACAGTGCTCGGGCTGGAAGACAGATTCGGGCTTCTTTGTTGTTGCTACAATTTGGACTTGATAATGGCCTTTTTAGATCTTGGGCTCCATATGAAAGTTGTAGGCCTATGTCTTACCTTTCCATCCATATAAATTTGACCTAAATCTGAGATCTGTAGCTCCAGATATGACCCAATTACCGAACAGTGTTCCGGTTTGGATTGCACCGACATCTCTTTTCTAAGTTTGGTCATCTCTTTATCCTTGCAATTTAAGTTCTTCAAGTCATCAATCAATCCTTTCATTTATGTGATAGGCCTGCATTAAAAATAGACATTTATCACAAATTATAGGTATCTTATATTATTAGATACATTATTATAAAACATATCTTAGTTAAGGAGTTATTGATACTTCAAGTGCAAAATGATGATAAAAAACCATGATAAAAATGCACTTTTAAGTACTAATCACACCCCCTAACCAGCTTATTACTAGTCCCTAGTAATCAAAGCATTAAAATAGAAAACAAATTTGCAAATTTCACAAAGCAAGGTATTCATCATTTAACTTCCATTAATCCATCCAGATAAACAAACTCTCATTAAATTTATATATCTGCTCAATACCTCTGAACAAGATATTAATAAACCTTTCTTTTGTGCTCAATGTATCAACACATAATTATGGGGCTTTTCTTGGAAGAAAACAAAATTTTTGTTCTAATGTTTAAGGTTAACTTTCTTGGGCTGGGATTATTATTTTTGTCTTTTTTTTTCTTTTTCTTTTTTAAATATTTGTTCTAATGTTTAAGGTTAACTTCCTTGGGTTGGGATTACTATTTTTGTCTTTTTTTTTTTTTTTAACTCTATATACATATACTTTAAAAACATCATGCATCTTTAACCCATGTAACGAGCTTTCAGCTAATGACTCCCAGACCAGTTGGTCTTAGGGCATTAGGTGTTAAGACACCCCTACGAGCTTAGTAACTCGGGTCGCAGATACTGATATGTAGATAGTGCAATGTTTGATTCCCTTAAGCTTTTCTCCTCAACCCATGTAACAAGCGTTGGGCCAATAGCTCCCAAGTCAGTTGACTTTAGGGTATTAGGTGTTAAAACACCCCTTCGGGCTTAATTGCTTAGGTTAGGGAGGCTACGAAATCAAACTTATCTACATTTTTATTATCATCATTTTTTTTTCTTTTTTTCTTTTTTTTCTTTTTTTTTCATGTTTTTTTTCTTAATTATATACAATCCCTTTCCCTTAATTGTTACCTTTAACAAAAGAACATAAATAATGTAATAATCCAATATGCAACCCACAATCATATGTTAAAGTGTGTGTGTGTAAATTAAGGTTTAAGAATACATGTTAAATAAGTATATGAGCAGAATTAAGTGGTAACAATACGAGAGTTTGTAAACCTGAATATTTCAGGAAGTATTATAATAGACCTTGTTAAGAATGGTTACTAAGATGCGTCTCAAGAGTCACTTTAACAAAAGAACTCCTTTACTCTGCCATCCTAGTAACAACAATTATGCACATGCTTTATGAAATGAAAAACAATTTTTTTTTTTATCAACTACTACCCTTTTTTTATCAACTACTACCCTCTCCCCCCAACCAAAACGAGACATTGTCCTCAATGTTCTAAGGTAGAAAGATAGAGTATAGAAGATATCACCTGAAATAACGAACACCGATAAACCTGAAACACACTAAAACAAAAATAAGAAATAACAAAACACAATAATAAAACCAAAAG
The DNA here is from genome assembly GCF_000495115.2 of Populus euphratica. Lineage (NCBI taxonomy): Eukaryota > Viridiplantae > Streptophyta > Magnoliopsida > Malpighiales > Salicaceae > Populus > Populus euphratica. The sequence continues at coordinate 42,917 of NW_011501346.1, read as the reverse complement.
ACATAAAAATTCACAAATGAAGGCTCAAATCCAATCTAAGCTTTTTACGGCTTTCCTTAGATGACCAATTTATGCGACTCATGGAAGGATCAATCATAGGAATGAAAGATTGTAGTTGGTCAATCAATTGTTCAGCAGTAGCAGCAGAGATTATGATTTGTCGTGCAGAAGATGTTAGAAATTCCTGTTCCACAGCATGATCAAGAAAAGACAACAACTTATCATAATAACCATTAACATTTAACAAACCTATGGGTTTATGGTGAATGTGCAAAACATGTGTATCCTTATGGGGCTTTTGATATTGAGAATTCAATGAATGAAAATGTCTTTAAGGAAAATGGATATCGTTTGGAAGCTTACTTTGATAATTTTCCTAGTGAAAATGAATCAACTGGTTTGAATGATCTTGTAGATAAAGGTTGATTATTTTTTTTCTCTCACATTGTTTTTATGTTTATTTTTGAGTTATTTTTGCTAGTTTCTCTCACCCCGGTCAAATGGCGGACAACGGTACTCCGTGACTTAAGTCGGTTCTTTTAGTTTCTTATAATAACTGATATCTATGTATATATTTGTGTAATTCTTTGAATCTCTCTTGGATACACATGTTTCTTAATAAATGGACTGTCTGATCTTGATCTTAGTTCTCTAGGGAATAAATGGAGTTGAGAATTACAAAACAAAACTTTTTAACCAGTATCAACTTTTTGATAATTTTCATAAGTTTTGCAGAATGCATACGTGTCATTGAACATGGTGGGCCAATAAAATCCATTTTGAAAGATTTTTGTAGCTGTCTTTTTTTATGAAAAATAACTCCCACATGCTTCAGAATGACCAAGTTTAATGACACGATTTACCTCATTATTAGGAATGAATCTTTGAAATATTTGATCAAGACAATATTTGAATAAGTTAGGGCCAATAAAAGTTCTTCACTTCGTTCAAAAACTTTTCTTTGTCTTGGGTACTCCAATCAACTGGCAAATCTCCTAAAGAAAGAAAATTGATATTTTTATCATACCAAGGCATTGGACTAAGAGAAAGTAAGGATTCGTTAGGAAAGTAATCATCGATTGGTGTGATGTTAGATGTCAAATTTGTTGTCACTTTTGATAAAAGATTCGCATCAACATTTTCAGTTCGTTTTTCATCCGTGATTTCTTCCTTAAAATAAATCATTTGCAAATCTTCAGATTCATCCAACTCATTTTTACTTAAAGTAGATTCAAGTTGATCATAAACTAATTCGTCAATATGATCTACTTCTTGTAAATCATTATCATCTCCAAGTTGCTTGCAAATGTTGAAAATATTCATCTCCAATGTCATGTTTTCAAATGATAGCTTCATCAGTCTATTCCTACAATTAATCAATGCGCTAGAAGTTGTAAGAAACAGACGTCCTAAAATAATAGGAAATGAATTACATGCTTCAACAGGTTGTGTGTCCAAGACAACAAAATCCACAAGATAAATGAATTTATCGACTTGTACTAACACATCTTCAAGTATTTCTTTAGGCACTTTTACAGATCTATCAGCAAGTAAAAGAGTTATAGAAGTTGGTTTTAACTCACCTAGATTAAGACTTTGAAAAACTAAATATGGAAGTAAATTCACACTAGCTCCAAGATGAAGTAAGGCTCTTTTAATTTTATGTTCTCCAATAAAGCAAGAAATTATAGGACAACCGGGGTCTTTATATTTCAAAGTATTATTGTTCTGAAGAATGGCACTTACTTGTTCAGCTAAAAAGGCTTTCTTTTTCACATTCAGTTTCCTCTTCACCGTGCATAGATCTTTCAAAAATTTAACATAGGAAGGAACCTATTTAATAGCATCCAGCAAAGGTATATTGATCCTTACCTGTTTGAAAGTTTCAAAGATTTCAGAGTTATGATTGACTTTCCTTTGTTTGGTCATGACATGAGGAAATGGAAATGCTGGTGGGAAATCAGTCTTTTCTTCGCAAATTTCAGATTCGACCCCTTCCTTACCCTTAGAGATTGACTCATCATCTTTCTCAAAAGGTTCAAGAGTGGGTTTTTCAATAACCTTACCACTGTGAAAAATCTTTCTCATAAGGTTCAAGAGAGGGTTTTTCAATAACCTTACCACTGCGCAGAGTAGTGACTGATTTGACTTGATCCATGTGTTGGCTTCCGGAACTACTTGCATTTGCATTATATTGCCCCTTAGGATTTTGTTATGGTTGAGATGGAAACTTACCTTTCTCTTGGAAACTGAGAGCAGATGTCAATTTTGAAAGAATATCTTTAAAATCTATCTTGTTTTGAGCAAATTGAGTATTGATTGTCTCTTGCTTTTCAATGAATGCATGCAATGTTTCCTCAAGATTTCTTATAGGAGGTGGAGCATAAGGAGGTGCATACCCATGAGAATTTTGGAAATTATGGTGTGCTTGAAACGGTGGTTGTGAAGTTTGTACATTATTATTATCACTTTTTCAATTGAAATTTAGGTGATTTCTCCAACCAGGGTTGTATGTTTAGGAGTATAGGTTGTGATTGGCCCTTTGAAAACTATTTAAAGCATGAGCTTGTTCATGAAGACATTCCTTAAAAGAAGGCAAGGTTGGATAGTTATTGGTTGAGTGTTTGTTTGTTTCACATATTTGACACACAATGTTTTCAACAAATTTTAATTGACCACTCTTTTTCAATTATAGTGCCTCAACTTTTCTAGCTAAAGATGCAAACTTGGCTTGGAGGTCATGATCTTCCCTAAGGTTGTACATACCTCCGCTAGATGTATGAGGTTGAGTCTTACTCGGTGCCTTATAAGTACTTACAGTGTCTTAATTTTGAGCATTTTCAGCTAACAAGACTAAGTACTCCATTGCTTCATCAGGGTTTTATCTTCAAAAGTTCCATTGCACATCAATTCAACCATTTGCCTCTCTCTAGGTGTTAACCCTTCATAAAAATGTGAAACCAATCTCCATGTTTCAAAACCATGATGAGGGCAAGTATTTAACAAGTCTCGATACCTGTCCCAACATTGGTAAAATATTTCTCCTAGTTTTTTAGTGAAAGTGGTGATTTATCTTTTGAAAGAGTTTATTCTGTTAGATGGAAAAAACTTCTTTAAAAACTGTTGTTATATTTCATCCCAAGCATGAATGGATCCTGGTCTCAAATTTTGTAGCCATGTTTTAGCTTTATCTTTTAATGAAAAAGGGAAAAGCTTTAATCTGATGGTGTTCATGCTACAAGTTGAATCATTATATGTGTTGCAGACCTCCTCAAATTCCTTTAAATGCAAGTATGGATTTTCCAACTCTAATCCATGAAAAGAAAGTAAAAGTTGAATAATGCCTAGCTTAAAATTAAAATGAGATGTATTAGAAGGAAAAACTATGCATGATGGTGCACATGTTCTTGTGGGATTCATGTGGTCTCTAAGTGTTCTACCACGGTTATTCTCATTATTCTCGTTATGAAGTGATTGATTATCTTCTTTGGTTATATTTTCTGAAAATGAAGAGGATACCTTATAAAGTCTACCACTTGATGTACATGGCCACCCTCTCATGCACGTGTAGGAATAACATAAAAGGAAGAAGAAAACAAAAGAAGAAGAGATAAAGGAAAAGAAACAAAGTTATATACAAGGAAAGTCAAATGAGAAAACAAAATAAACATTATAATTTATACAAAACTTCCCTCCCCGGCAACGGCGCCAAAAACTTGACACGACCAAAAGATTGATGTCTTCTCCTAAGTGTAGGAGTGTCGAATTACTAAATAACCCGGCAAGACCGGGGTCGAACCACGGGGAGGTTAATTGTACAAATTATAAACAACAAGAGTAGTAACAACAACAACTACAATAATAATACTAGTAGTAGTAGTAGTAGTAGTAGTAGTAGTAGTAGTACGAATAATAATAATAATAATAATAATAAAGAAAAAGAAGAAGAAGAAGAAGATGATGATGAGAACTTTGAGATAGAATATTAATGTAAGGATTAAACAATGATAATAACAAATGTCAAGGTTAGAGGATGCACTAATGGTATGTCAAAGAAGTATAGTATAAACTTTTATTATTCAATTGGAAACCACACACAAAGGAGGTTCCAATTAGATTATAGATTGTTAACATGATTACATTACTCATCTTATTCGATTAATGCTAATGGTATGTCAAACAAGTATAGTATAAACTCTTATTATTCAATTAGAAACCACACACAAAGGAGGTTCCAATCAGATTATAGATTGTTAACATGATTACATTCCTCATCTTATTCGATTAATGCTAATACTTGTAAATCTCGTCAAGCATTTATGATTATAACTTATGTTAACAACAAATCAAGTTCCTTTCATAGCTCAAGTGTCGGTTATACCATATAGTATGGGCTATGAAAGTGCCATGCATTTGTTATACCAAGAGTTATACAACATAAATCAAGAGTAATCATTTAACAAGTAAAGTATTAAAGAGTGAACAAGATAACAAATATAAAACATGTTAGTATCAAACATTAAAGTCCATATTAAGTTTACACTATACTTATTCTTACACCATTAGTGCAACCTTTTCACCTTGACATAATTAACTTAGCTAAACATAATAAAAGAAAGAAAAATAAATAAACAAAATAAGAACATAAATAAAATAAGAGTTAACTAAGTAAATGAAAGGAAATGAAAGGCATAAACTTGATATTAATGAAAGCAAAGCATAAATATTACAAAAAATACAAAGAGAGAAAGTACGAGCATGATCTTGATCTAGAAACCAAGATGCCTAAATGCATGGCAAATGCCTCCATTTATAGGCCAAAATTGGGAACTATTGATTTGATGACTAATTGATGAGTGGGTGACCAACTCTTGACTTGGTGACAATCCTTATCTTCTCTTGTGTGCCCAAAACATCATTGATAACAATAAAATTAGAGCCACTCAAAAACATTAAAGGTGTAGGAAATTGTCTCAGCTTTCTTGTGTAAAACATTTAGGTCATTTGGACTTTTACAACTCGAGATATGGGCCAAATACTAAATAGTGCTCGGGTTGGAGCACAGATTCAGACCTCTTTGTTATTGCTCCAATTTGGACTTGAAATGACATTTTTAGATCTTGGGCTCCATATGAAAGTTGTAGGCCTATATCTTACCTTTCCGTGCATATAAAGTAGACCTAAATTTGAGATCTACAGCTCCAGATATGACCTAATTACCGAACAGTGTTCCGGTTTGGATTGCACCGATATCTCTTTTTTAAGTTTGGCCATCTCTTTGTCCTTTCAATTTCAGTTCTTAAATTCATCAATCAATCCTTTCATTTACGTGATAGGCCTGCATTTAAAATAAGCATTTACCACAAATTAAAAGTATGTTATATTATTAGATACGTTATTATAAAGCATGCTTTAGTTAAGGAGTTATTGATACTTCAAGTACAAAATGATGATACAAAACTTTGTTAAAAATGCACTTTTAAGTACTAATCACTTGTTAAATGACTAATCTTGATTTATGTTGTACAACACTTGGTATAATAAATGCTTGGCACTTTCATAACCCATACTGTATGGTATAACCGACATCTAAGCTATGAAAGGAACTTGATTTGTTGTTAACATAAGTTATAATCATAAATGCTTGACGAGATTTACAAGTATTAGCATTAATCGAATAAGATGAGTAATGTAATCATGTTAACAATCTATAATCAGATTGGCACCACCTTTATGTGTGGTTTTTAATTGAATAATAAGAGTTTATACTATACTTGTTTGACATACCATTAGTGAATCCTTTAACCTTGACATTTGTTATTATCATTGTTTAATCCTTACATTAATATTCTATGTCAATGTTCTTATCATCTTCTTCTTCTTCTCCGTATTTTTCTTTACTACTACTACTACTACTGTTGTTGTTGTTATCATTATTGTTGTTGTTATTATTGTTATTGTTGTTGTATTATTGTTATTTATAATTTATTCAATTAACCTCCCTATGGTTTGACCCCGGTCTTGTCGGGTTATTTATTACTTCGACACTCCTATACTTAGGAGAAGACATCAATCTTTTAGTCGTGTCAACGACCCGTAGTGTTTCAACTATCAGGAGCTCCCAATCAGTATCGAGCACCCAATATAAGATGTTTGTGGCCTTGCAGCAACACACGATTGAGCTAACAAAAAAAAACGATCAGCTATCAACAGAGCATGCACAACTCAAAATGAATCATGAACAACTTTGTGAAGTGGTCATGAACATGGCATCATAGAGTGGTAATACATGTGTGCCTCCTTCTTTTTGGTCGTTTAACAATCAGCCTCCTCCTCGTCCTCCAGCTCTGGCTTTACCATTATATTAATTTGTAATGAATATTAGTTAACTTTAATAGTTCATTTAATATTTCTTAAAAAACACATTCAGTTTATAATGAATATTATTATTGTTTTTTATGTTTAATAAAAAATTTATTTGCATAATTGGTTTTTTTACTATTAATTTATATAATTTTATATTATGTATTCTAAATAATTTTTTACAAATATATTTAAAAATAATCACAGAGGATTGCCGATGTAATATATCTGTCGCATTTAACAGTAGCTGTCACAATCACCAATGAATTTATAGAAAGATAATTCAATCAGTATTTCACACACTCACTAACAATGCTACTAACAGAATGTATCCATTGGTATTTGACAGTACCTACTATAATGATCAATAAATGTACAAACAGATATCTTCGGTCGGTATTTTACACTCACCAACAACTTGATCGATGGTATGTAACCGTCGATATGTTACACTATCATTGACGGGCTAAATCCATCGGTATATTTCAAGCGGGAATTTTTTTTTTGGCATGCAAGTTCCATCTATAAAACCATCGGCAAATGTTTTTTTATGTTGTCGACCGATATAGCGATGAACGGTGGTTTTACCAACGAAAGGAAAGCTGATGGATTTATTCCATTGGTAAAGAAATTATTGACGAACTCTGAATCATATACTAACATAATATTGCCATCGGTAAAACTATGAAATCTTGTAGTGAAATCTATGTTTGATTCAAACTAAATTTATTAAGATAGAAATCCAAGGAGATTACATGTGCTTTAAAAGCTCATTTTTCCCTTAGTATTTCAAGTGTTTGCAACTTGTAAATCCTAAAGGAAAAGAACAAAGATTTAGAAATCTAAGGAAATTTAGAGCGCACTAAAAGCCTTCTTTTGCTTTAGTGTTTCATGCTCTCACGACTCGTAAATCATGGAGTAAAAAAAATTGAAATGTCCTTAATTATAATCGAGGCTTCTTTCAAGGATGTGTGATGACTTATTATTCCTAAAAAAATATTTGGGATATTAACTACTTAGGGTTTCTTTATCCAAACATTAACAGTGAATAATAACAAGTTATTTCCAATAATATTTTGGATATTCATCCCTTTGGGATTTCTTTATCCAAACATTAACGGTGAATAATAGATGAATTTTTCTAAAGATAAGATTTTTGTATTTTTGAAATATTAGCCAACATATTTTAGAGTTTTACAAACATGTTGAAAGTTAGGATATAAAAAATAATTTTTGTATTTAAGAAATCCATGCTAAAACACATTTTCAAAACTTCAAATATTTATTTTTTATATAAAAAAATATTCAAAACATGTTAGGATATTAGTCATATGCAACATACAAAAATATTTTTTTATATTTTTTTATGAAAAACACAAGCATCACAGTTAATCGCAATTAAAAATAACAAACCATGCGCATATATTCTCAAAATTTGCAATAAAACTGAACAGTTCAAGAAAAAAAAATGAAGGATGGCCCTTCAAACCCAATCCCGTTACTGGCCCAATCTGGTGACTAGTTCTGCCACTGTTGCATGCATATGCATACTACAATGGCTAGGTAATTAAATTTGCAAAAGTGGAAAGAATGGAGAGCGCTTACCTGATAGCTGACGGGTGAAGATGATGATGTTGTAGTTTCTTGTGCATGACCGGTTATCACTAATTCTGGAGACAATGATGAATGCTAGTAAAACTGGTGTTGGTCTCTATCTTTCTCTTATAGTCGATGCTTTCTCTGTGTTTTCTTGCTCTTTCTCTGTTTTCCTGTGGGCTACTACTTCAGCTAATACCCATGGAAGAAAATGTTGCACTGTTGGAGGAAAAACAACTAGAGAATGAAATGAAAGGATGAAGGCAATGGCGAGGGCATACTGGTTAGTCATTCTATGTGTTCTTCTGTTTATGTTCTTTTCTTCTACTCATCCCTGTTGTGTTCTTCTTTGTCCGTTTGTTCTCTAGTTTTATTTCCTGTACTTCCCCTGTTTCTCCCTCTATATTTTCTGTCTTCCTCCTCCTTCTCTCTCTTCCTTTGTCCTCCCTTCTATTTTTCTATTCATCCTTCCTCTCACTCGTGTCCATCTTGTCTCTACTAAGAGGAGATGGTTGCTATTGTTATGGCTAGTGCATGCTCACGATAAAAAATGAGAGTGAGGGCTGGTGCTTATTGGGGCTTTCAGTGATAGGGAGACTAGTTAGGGAGGAGATGGTGGTCATGGTTTGGGGAAGATGGTGTGAGTGTACATAGGTTGCTGGTTTGCGTAACAACTGGAGCTACTACTTGACTGTTTTTTATGATCGGTTTGTTTTAACTCGCAAGTGTACGAGTGTGCGATGTAGCAATTAACTGGGTAAGATCAAGGTCATATCCACAGAGAGCTAGATTTCGAAATTAAGCTAGGTAACAAAAAAAACTCAAGAGAAATTAAATTAACAATAACTTGGTTAAAAATAATTAATAGATTTGTTTCAAATATGAAAATGTGTAAATAGATTTTAAATGACAAGAAAAGGTAAGCCTTGTTCCAAATCAATTTTAATGGTGATGTATTAGTGATTCTTTCAAGATATATAAGATACTCAACCTAATATCAATGATGGTGATATTAGATCAAAAGATATTACAATGAAGTTTAAAAAGATGAAGATTGATTATTGCTTATGAATGAACAAGTACTTTCATATTAAGTATGGCATTGAATCAAGCAATCTCTATACCAAAACTAAAGTTTGTGCATCAAAATTCAAGATTATAACATTACTACATTACCTAAATGATTTATAAAATTTCTTTGCGATAATTAAACAATCATGAAGAAAATGAGAAGACAAACATTAAGATTCATTCATATCTTCAAAAACTCACCTTAATCACCGTCATTTTTTATTTGGATCCAAGAAAGAGATTAGCCAACCATGATTACATATAAGAACACTTTAATAAACATGAAATAACTTGAATCAAACTGAAATAATAATTTTTACAAACTAAAGAATTTAAATCTACAAAGAAGAACACAACATAATTTCAGTAAAAATTTGAACAAAAAAATGATGCTAACTTTGGATAGCAATTTAGACCCTCCTATAAGCTTTTTTTAGAGATGTCTATTAAGAAATATTTATTGAAAATTCTGTCACTTTTCCAGATCATTAAAGAAAATCTCATTTGGACACTTGAGTCAAAAGTTATAGGCAAAACACTGTAAGGTGTTCTGAAAAATCAAATCAAGCCATCTTGGAAACCACTTTAGTGCACGTTTTTCTTTCTTCTTTATAAGTTGTCTCTTTCTTCTTTTTGACCCAAAATAATATAACAATGTTCCGTCTAACTTTCCATCCATATGCTTGCCTTCTTGGATTAATGGATTACCTAAAATAAATCAATTGTTATTTATTATGTGGACATGTAAGATCATGGAATGTGCTTGGGCTAATTTGAAGGCTGATTTGAGGCTGAATTTAAGCAACATATAAGAATACAAATATACCTATTATTTGAGCTAAGATTGATATTGAAACTTAAGTGTATGATGGTTGAAGTTTGCACACAATATAAAACAAGTTTGGGCTTAAAATAGATTATATGATAATCTTTTCTAGGATTGGACTAAAATTGATTTTTTGAGGAAAATTTGGAGCACTTATTTGAACCAAGATTTGCTCCAAACTTCAACTAAATTTCTCTTCAATTCTTTGTTCTAAATTCCAACATTAAATTTTCTAACATAATCCATTTAAGCTCCAAAAACCTAGCAAAACATTAAAAGAAACTTCATTACTAAAAAGCACATCAATTATTATAAAAGCCCAAATAAAAACAATAAATACATATGTAACATAAGAGATTTAATGATACTTTTGATACACAATCACACCTCCCAACTTAGATTTTGCTTGTCCTCAAGCAAAATAAAACATAAAACCTTTGAAATAAAAAGAATAATAATAACCATAATTAGGCTCAACTCATCACACTTTAAGTTTATGATACTTTTGATAGGTCCCATGAAATCGATCCCCTAACAATCAAATATTTCCAAAACAAGAATGGGGTTAAGGGGCATCATGTTACGCCTAGTGAGTTACCTAGCCGTTAGCATCGGTTATATATAACACAGAAAGCATGAACATCTTTAAACATGTTGGGCCAATAAAAACTACACTGCAAGATCTTAGCAATGGTTTTCTTTGAAGAGAAATGCCTACCATAGGTTAATACATGATAAAAATTAATGATACTTGGAATTTCATGATTAAGGATGCACCACCTAACAATTTGGTCAGGACAATATTTAAATAGATAGGGGTCATCCCAAAAAAAAGTATACACATTACGCAAGAATTTTTGTTTGTCATGTTTAGACCAATAAGAAGGAATTTGACTTGTGGCTAGGTAATTTGCTACATCAACATACCATAGAGAACCAATTTAGGAGACAGTACCTATACAAAATAAATTTTTATTAGCAAAGAGTTCATTTATTGGAGATTCATCAATTATGGTCTTATCACTTGAAAGACGGGATAAATGATCAGTCACTACATTCTCTACTCCCTTTTTATCTTGAATTTCAAGGTTAAACTCTTGGAGTATGAGGATCAATCGAATCAAACATGGTTTGGCATCTTGTTTTGTGAGCAAGTACTTCAATACTACATGATAAGTGAAAAAAATAACAAGAGATCCAACTAAATAAGATCTAAACTTGTCTAATGCAAAGACCACAACTAAGAGTTTTTTTTCAATAAGCAGTCCTATAAGCCCAAAGTGCATCTCCAAGGCGTAGACTCCAATCTCGTCGGTTAGGTTGCACTGTTTTCTCCAAAATGGACTTGATTTCTCGATTGGAAATTTCAGCTTGGCCATTCGTTTGCGGATGATATGCTGTGGATGTTCGATGAGTCACATGATATTTGCGTAGCAATGCTTCCATGGAACGATTGCAGAAATGAGTGCCACGATCACTGATGATAGCTTTAGGGATGCCAAACCTATCAAATATGTGAGTCCTGACAAAATCTAAAACAACCTTAGCATCGTTAGTTCGTGTGGCTTTCGCCTCAATCCATTTGGACACATAATCAACAGCAAGAAGAATATAAAGATTTCCAAAAGAAGAAGGAAATGGACCCATAAAGTCAATACCCCAAACATCAAAAATTTCACTTACAAGAATATTTGTTAAAGGCATTTGATTTTTATGAGTGATATTACCTGTTCTTTGGCATTTTTCACATGATTTGCAGAAGTGATATGCATCTTTAAAAATAGAAGGCCAATAGAAACCACTTTGAAGTACCTTGTGGGCTGTTCTTTTTGCTCCAAAATGCCCACCACAAGAATGAGAATGACAAAAAGTGAGAATAGAATGAAATTCATCCTGTGGTACACATCTCCTTACTACTTGATCCACACAAAATTTCCACAAGTAAGGAGTATCCCAAAAATAATATTTAGCATCAGCTCGTAACTTGTCCTTTTGGGATGTAGACAAACCTGGAGGGAATTCTTTAGTGACTAAATAGTTCACCAAATCAGCATACCATGGTCTTGTAGAGGAGTGCAACATATACAACTGTTCATCAGGAAATGTTTCTCTTATTGTTTCAGTTGGAATATCATCGGTCCTTAGTCGACTCAAGTGATCAGCCACATGGTTTTCGGCACCTTTTTTGTCTTTGATCTCAAGATCGAATTCTTGTAAAAGCAAGATCCACCTAATCAGTCTTGGTTTGGACTCCTTCTTCTTCAAAAGATACCTGAGAGCTGCATGGTCAGTAAAAATAATGACTTTTGTACCAAGTAGATATGACCTGAATTTTTCAAGAGCAAACACCACTGCAAAAAGTTCCTTTTCAGTTGTATGGTAATTGCATTGTGCTCCATCCAACATGCGAGAAACGTAGGCAATAACATGCAAATTCTTCCCAATTCTTTGCCCAAGCACAACTCCTACCGCATAGTCACTCGCATCACACATTATCTCAAAAGGTTCATCCCAATTTGGTGGTTGGATGATAGGGGCAGATGTGACACGTCTCTTAAGCTCATCATGAGCATCTTTACAGGCTTGATCAAACACAAAATCCACTTCTTTGGCTAATAGTCTGCATAAAGGTGCTGTAATCTTCGAGAAATCTTTGATAAAGCGTCGATAGAAACCTGCATGACCTAGAAAAGAACGAACTTCCCTCACGCATGAGGGGTAAGGCAATGATGAAATAACATCTATCTTAGCTTTATCAACTTGTAATCCACGTGAAGACACAACATGCCCAAGAACTATTCCTTGTTCTACCATAAAATAACACTTTTCATAGTTCAAGACAAGGTTTGTTTCAATGCACCTTTTTAGGATCAAAGATAAATTTTCTAAACATTTATCAAAAGAATCACCATACACCGTGAAATCATCCATAAAAACCTCGATTATTCTTTCAACATAGTCAGAAAAAATACTCATCATGCATCTTTGAAAAGTTGCAGGAGCATTACAAAGACCAAAAGGCATTCTCCTATATGCATATGTACCAAATGGACAAGTAAATGTAGTTTTTTCTTGATCCTCAGGATTAATAACAATTTGATTGTATCCACTATATCCATCAAGAAAGCAATAAAAAGACTTACCTGCTAGGCGTTCAAGCATTTGATCTATGAATGGTAATGGGAAATGATCTTTGCGTGTAGAAAGATTGAGCTTTCTATAATCAACACACATTCTCCATCCACTCGAGATGCGAGTAGGAATGAGCTCATCATTTTTGTTTTTCACCAATGTGATTCTAGTCTTTTTAGGCACCACATGGATTGGCGCCACCCATTTACTGTCAGTGATGGGGTAAATGACTCCTGCATCTAACAGTTTTAAAATTTCAGCTTTCACTACCTCCATCATAGGTGGGTTCAACCTCCTTTGCAGTTCCCTTGTTGGTTTTGCGTTGTCCTCCAATAGTATGTGATGCATACACATTGAGGGACTAATGCCCTTGATGTCAGCTAAAGTCCATCCAATGGCCGTTTTGTGATCACACAACAACTTCACAAGTTTTTCCTCTTGTATACTTGTCAAACCTTTTGCTATGATAACAGGAAGTGTATTGTTGTCGCCAATGAATACATACTTCAAATTATCGGGCAAAGGTTTTAATTCTAACTCAAGGGCCTGTAAAATAGATGGCAAAAGCTTTTTATGTGAGAGTAATAAATCAATAAAGACATTACCATGGGGAACGGTTTGTAAAGCTTGTAAGGCCAATACTGATTCGTGCATGTTTTGGGGAACACATATGTGCCTCTCCATCTTTTCTATCTTGGTGAAATCATAGCCATAGCTCAAAGCTATGCTTAATCCATCTTCGCAATCAAAATCACAAACTTGCTGCACACACTTATCAATTTGGTCATAGCATGTGATAGAATAAACATTGCTATAAGGATATTTCATTGCATCATGAAAATTGAATTCAATTTTTTCATCTCCTACCTCCATAGACAAGGTATCCTTACCACAATCAATCTTTGTATTGGCAGTTTTCAAGAATGGTCTCCCAAACAATATAGGAGTGCTGGTTAATAAATCACAAGAATCATGTTCCATATCAAGAATATAAAAATCACATGGAATAACCAAACTATCAATCTTGACTAGAACATCTTCTATCACACCAAGTGGGTAAACAAAACTACGATCTGCAAGTTGTATTACAATGCTAGTTTTATTCAAAGGTTCCAGACTAAGAGAATCATAAACATGTTTAGGCATAACAGTAATGGATGCACCTAAATCACATAAAGCTCTTTTAAAACTAGCATTACAAATAACACATGGGATAGTAAACACACCTGGGTCTTTTTGCTTTAAAGGCATATTCTTTTGAACAATAGCAGACACAACTTCACCCATACTTACCATTTCATGACCTTTCAATTTGAAAGCTCTCTTGGTAGTACACAACTCCTTCAAAAATTTGGCATACTTGGGAATTTGCTTGATAGCATCAAGCAAAGGAATGTTGAGTTCTACTTTCTTGAAAACCTCTAAAATTTCTTTTTCTTTGTCCTCTTTCTTTGACCTAGAAGAACTCACAGGAAAGGGTGGAATTGCTTTAAAACTAGAATTCATTGAGTGAGGAGTTACCTTTGGAGTGTTGGTCGTTGTTTCAGTTTGGAAAGGAGAAGGATGTTTCTTCTTTGTACTTAATTCAGTTTCTATCTCTTCTTCTTCCTCCATCTCAATCTCTTTCGACCTTTTCTCTTCAAGTTCTTTCCCATTTCTCAGCATGATCGCACTAACATTCTCTTTTGGATTCAATGCCTGGGAAGGCAATTTTCCATTCATTTATGCCTCCAATTGCCCTACACTTGAAGCTACTTGCCCCATTTGCTTCTCCAAGTTGTGAATACTTGACCTTGTTTCCTGTTGAAAAGACATGACATTTTGTTGCAAGGTAACAGTATTAGAAGCCAAAGTTTTCATCATCTCACGAAGATCATCATTGGATGACGACCCAGTAACATTGGAGTTTGTGAATGGAGGGGGTTGTCTTGCTTGATAATTCTGTTGGGGCTGAAATCCATGGGGATGGAATTGTCGGCCTTGATTGCCTTGTTGGGATGGGTTGCCATAGCGTAAGTTGGGATGATCTCTCCATCCGGGATTGTACGTGTTGGAAAAGGGATCATATTTACGCTGGAGCTGTCCGTTGAATGCTCCATCAATTGCATGAGCTTGTTCAATATAATCTTCTTGCATTGTTGGGCACATATCCGAAGCATGTCCTTGTAAGGAGCATATGCTACAAACTTTCACCTGCTGCACATTTCCACAAGCCAAAGAACGCACAAGAGAAGTAAGATCATTAACTTTATTCTCAATGTTAGAAATACTTACCTCATTTACTCGTTTGTTGGAGAAGTCTCCACGAGTGCCAAACTGTTTTGAGTTGGCTGCCATGTTTGAGATCAATTGGCGTGCAGCCTCGGGTGTCTTATCCACCAATGCGCCTCCACTTGCAGCATCAATGATACTACGGTCAGTAGGCATTAATCCTTCATAGAAATATTGAATGAGCAACTGATCGGGTATTTGATGATGAGGACATTGAATGCACAGTTGCTCAAATCTTTCCCAATACTCAGAGAGTGTCTCTCCATGAGATTGCCGAATCCCACATATTTCTTTCCTTATGTTGGCAACTCGAGATGCTGGGAAATACTTCTCAAGGAAAATCTTCTTCATGGCATTCCAAGTTCCAATAGATCCTGGGAGAATAGAGAAAAGCCATGCCTTTGCTGCCCCTTTTAAAGAGAAAGGGAAAGCTTTCAACTTAACCTGTTCTTCATCAACTCCATTCGGTTTCATGCCAACACAAACCATATGGAACTCCTTGAGATGAGTATGTGGATCTTCTCCTGCAAGACCATTAAATGTTGGTAACAAATGTATAAAACCAGATTTGAGCTCAAAGTTTACATTATTGTCAATGTTTATGCATAGTGGCTGATTTTCCACATTAGGAGCAGCAAGCTCCTTGAGTGTTTGTTGTCTTGCAATAGCCATGGTGTTGAGGCGAGCTTCCTTTCTTAACCTACGTAAAGTGCTTTCTATTTCAAAATCAACCTGCACTTGAATTTGATTAGTAGAACGAGTCACAGGCATCAATTGCTAAGAAAATTCAAAAGAAAGAAACCACACAAGAGACGAAAAATAATGCAAATTATATGAAAATCCAACGCTAGGAAACTAAAATTGCCTAAAAACCTTAGATAACAGAGGAATTTGGCCTCGAAATGGTAAGGTTAGTGGTTTACCACTAGTCTTGTTCAAAACGTCATTTCCCTTCAGAAAACAAAAGGTCGAACCTTAATTCCACAAACAAATCTGTTTTGAACAGTACCGTTGCGGCAAGTGAACAGTACCGCCGCAAGCAAAAAACTTTTTTTTTGTTTTTTTTTTTTTCTGAATAATAATAAATAATAATCACAGCAAATAAAAATAACAGTACAAGCACAAGAATTAACTAAAATTACTTCCCCGACAACGGCGCCAAAATTTGTTGCGATGTCGCGGTCGCACAAATTAATTACCCTTACACTTAAATCACACAAGATAGTATAGAGCAAGCAAGGGATCGATCCCACGAGGAAGATTTAGTTTAGATTTTTATGCTATACGTTATGCAATTGGGGGGTTTTGATTTGTGATAATCTAAACTATGGAAGAAATTAAACTAGTGAACACAATCAATTAAAACTGAAATTTATCAAGAAAACAAACCTTGGTCACAAGCACACATCCACCTACAGAAATCAGAACCGATCCTTGAAACGAAACTCCAGTTTATATTCTGAATTTTTATCTTTTCTTAACTTTGGTTAATTAACGGATCCGCCGTATAACTAGCCCTAACCAACAAATAATCACAGTGTCCGCACTAATGATTTAATCTAATGGCAGCCTTAAGATCTAGATAAATTCATTAATCTTAACAACCAAGTTGTCTGCTTGTGTTGCTTTGATCGAATGTTTTCCCTAAGTTTAATAACGTAGTTCCGCCACAATTATCAAGCTTAGTTGCTTCACAAGTTTATATACCCTAACTCCGGTTTTGATACCAAACTTAGCAATAGATTGTTCACAATAATAACTTAGAGTCCGCTCTAGCAATTATCAACAACAATCATAGAAAACATGCATAGGAAAACAATCATACTCATTCATAATACAAACTGAAAATAAATGAAGAATAAATCTCACAGTTCTTGAAATCTGAAAGTTTCTGCGTCCTTGCAACCAAGAAAAGAGCTTAGCCTTGCATATCTATTGAACAACTACTCCTAAAGATAAAAGAAAGCATTATTTCTAGTATGTAGAGAGGAGAGTTTGTGTTTCTTCACTTCTAGTTGCTACCACCTTTCTTTGATTCTATTGCACTCCCTCCTTCTCTTTCTTGGCTCTCTTGATGTCTATATATAGGCTTCAATGGCAGCTCCTCTTGCTTCTTTATCAACAATGGTGGCTGCCAAACTTGCCAAACTTTGACATTAGTAGTCACCACAAACAACCCACCATTGTAGCCTCCTTCTTTGACAATGGCAGCATTCCAACTTGCAGCTGGTTTGTGGTTGGTGATTTGAGGTTGGTGGATTGAGGTTGGTGGCTACTTTTCTTGACCTTCTAGATTGATTTACTAGAGGGGCTAAATTGCTGAAATTATAACTTGGATGATAGTTTAGAAGCTTCGAAACATAATTTGGACTCATTTCTTCACGAAACCTGATTGCTGGCAGAATTCAGTTGTCATCTTTGAAAAATCATATCGCCCTCATCTGACATCGTTTTGGGCTTCAAATTGGAGCGTTTCTAGACCTTTGAGTCATGAATCCAACAAAATTGAGTTTGCATCAATTGGACTTCTATAGCTCCAGATATGGAATTTTGAATGGACAAAGGTCAACAGTGGCAGAATACGAGATTTGACTTTAAAGGATGTGATTTCCATGATCTTCCTCTTTGTATTTTTCTTGCATTACATTTCCAGAAAGGTATGGATGTTAGCTTTTTAGAGCCACTGGAATCACTTCATTTTGATCTCTAGAACTCACACTCTGCACAAAACATCGACTGAACGTCAAATCTGCCAATTATCTCCAATTTACTCCTTTTTGCATTTTTCATCCAAAAGTGCCTTCAAAACATAAAACAAAGAATATCAAGGCATTTTACATATAAAACATGGACAAAACATTAGGTAAAAGTGGGTGAAACTATCGAATAATATGGTTACATCATGAGTCTTTGAACATGGTGGGCCAGTAAAATCCACTTTGTAAGATTTTTGCAGTTGTCTTTCTTGATGAGAAATGGCCCCCACATGCCTCAGAATGACAAAATTTAATGACACTACTTACCTCATTGTCAGGAATGCATCTTCGAAATATTTGATCAGGACAATATTTGAATAAATAAGGATCATCCCAATAAAAGTTCTTCACTTCGTTCAAAAACTTTCTTTTATCTTGGGTATTCCAATGAGCTGGCAATTGTCCTGAAACAAGAAAATTGACTATTAGCAAACCAAGGCATTGTAGAGACAGAAAGTAAAGATTCATCAGGAAAGTAGTCATCGATTGGTGTGATGTCAGTTTTCGAATCTGTTGTCAATCTTGACAAGTGATCTGCGACAACATTTTCGCTGCCTTTCTTATCTTTGATTGTGATATCAAATTCTTGAAGTAATAAAATCCACCGCACCAATCTAGCCTTGGAATCTTTCTTAGAAATAAGATATTTTAATGCTGCATGATCACTAAAAACAACAACAGGTGAGCCAACAAGATAAGATCTGAATTTTTCACATGCAAATACTACTGCAAGTAATTCTTTTTCAGTGGTGGTATAATTCATTTGAGCACTATTTAAAGTTTTACTTGCATAGTAAATTACATAAGGTTTCTTATCTTTTCTTTGTCCCAAAACAGCACCTACGGCATAATCACTAGCATCACACATTATTTCAAAAGGTAATGACCAATCGGGAGGTTGAATGATAGGAGCACAAGTAAGCAAGTTTTTAAGTTTAACAAAGGCTTCTTCACAATGTTCAGTCCATTCAAAAATAGTATCCTTTGTTAGAAGGTTACTTAAAGGCTTAGATATTACACTAAAATCTTTGATGAACCTTCTATAAAAACCAGCATGTCCCAGGAATGATCTAACATCTTTAAGAGATTTTGGTGTTGGCAAGTTTGCAATTAACTCAATTTTAGATTTGTCAACCTCAATTCCTTTTGATGAAACAATGTGACCAAGTACAATGCCGTTTGTTACCATAAAATGACATTTTTCCCAATTCAGCACAAGATTCTTCTCTTCACACCTGGTTAAAACCTTTCCTAAATTAGTCAAACAATCATCAAATGAATCGCCAAAAACAGAAAAATCATCCATGAAAATCTCAAGAAAATGTTCAACCATATCACTAAATATACTAAGCATACATCTTTGAAATGTGGCTGGTGCATTACATAATCCAAAAGGCATCCTTCGATATGCAAAAGTACCAAATGGACATGTGAAAGTAGTCTTTTCTTGATCTTCCAATGCAATTTCAATTTGGTTGTAACCCGAATAGCCATCTAGGAAACAATAAAATTCATGACCTGCAACTCTTTCTAGGATTTGATCCATGAAAGGTAAAGGAAAATGATCTTTTCTAGTCATTGAATTAAGTTTCCTATAGTCAATGCACATGCGCCAACTAGTAACAGTTCTAGTGGGAATTAACTCATTGTTCTCATTTGTTATCACAGTGACTCCAGACTTCTTAGGTACAACTTGGGTAGGACTTACCCATTTGCTGTCAGAAATAGGATAAATGATTTCATTATCTAGAAGCTTAATGACTTCATTTTTCACTACTTCTTTCATATTAGGATTTAGCCTTCGTTGCATTTCTCTAGAGGGTTTAGCATTTTCCTCTAAATAAATTCTGTGTGTACAAATCAAAGGACTAATTCCTTTTATATCAGCTATGGTCCACCCTAATGCTTTTTTGTGCATTTTCAGAGTTTGTAATAACTTACCTTCTTGATGTGCATTAAGTTTGGAAGAGATTATTACCGGAAAAGTTTCATTTTCTCCCAAAAATGAGTATTTGAGATTGGATGGCAACGACTTCAAATCAGGTTTTGGTGGTTGAACACTTAAAGGTATGGACTTAATTGGTCGTGGTGGCAATTCCTCAATTTGTGGCCTCCAATTACTTGTCTTTGATTCTTCCTGAAAATAAATCATTTCCAAATCATCAGATTCATCAATCTCAATTTCATTGGAAGTGGTTGGAAATTGATCATGAATTAATTTTTCAGTAAAGTCCACTTCCTGTAAATCATTATCATCTCTAGGTTGCTTGCAAATGTTGAAAATATTCATCTCCAATGTCATGTTTCCAAATGATAGCTTCATCAGTCCATTCCTACAATTAATCAATGCATTAGAAGTTGCAAGAAATGGACGTCCTAAAATAACAGGAAATGAATTACATACTTCAACAGGTTGTGTGTCTAAGACAATAAAATCCACAGGATAAATGAATTTATCGACTTGTACTAACACATCTTCGATTATTCCTCTAGGCACTTTTATAGATCTATTAGCAAGTAAAACAGTTATAGAAGTTGGTTTTAACTCACCTAGATTGAGACTCTGAAAAACTGAATATGGAAGTAAAT
Organism: Populus euphratica; assembly: GCF_000495115.2. Classification (NCBI taxonomy): domain Eukaryota; kingdom Viridiplantae; phylum Streptophyta; class Magnoliopsida; order Malpighiales; family Salicaceae; genus Populus; species Populus euphratica. Next base: position 22,313 of record NW_011501346.1, on the reverse strand, counting down.
TCACACTAGCACCAAGATCAAGTAAGGCTCTTTCAATTTTATGCTCTCCAATAAAGCAGGAAATTGTAGGACAACCAGGGTCTTTATATTTCAAAGCATTATTGTTTTGAAGAATGGCACTTACTTGTTCCGCTAGAAAGGCTTTCTTTTTCACATTCAGTTTCCTCTTCACAGTGCATAGATCTTTCAAAAATTTAGCATAGGAAGGAACCTGTTTAATTGCATCCAGCAAAGGTATATTGATCCTTACCTGTTTGAAAATTTCATAAATTTCAGAATTGTGATTGACTTTCATTTGTTTGGTCATGGATTGAGGAAATGGAAGTGCTGGCGGTGAATCAGTCGTTTCTTCGCAATTTTCAGATTCATCCCCTTCCTTACCCTCAGAGATTGATTCATCATCTTTCTCATAAGGTTCAAGAGAGGGTTTTTCAATAACCTTACCACTGCGCAGAGTAGTGACTGATTTGACTTGATCCATGTGTTGGCTTCCGGAACTACTTGCATTTGCATTGTATTGCCCTTTGGGATTTTGTTGTGTTTGAGATGGAAACTTACCTTTCTCTTGGAAACTGAGAGCAGATGTTAATTTAGCAAGAGTATCTTTAAAATCTGTCATGTTTTGAGCAAGTTGAGTATTGATTGTCTCTTGCTTTTCAATGAATGCATGCAATGTTTCCTCAAGATTTCTTCTAGGAGGTGGAGCATAAGGAGGTGCATATCCATGAGAATTTTGGAAATTATGGTGTGCTTGAAACGGTGGTTGTGAAGTTTGTGCATTGTCACTCTTCCAACTAAAATTTGGGTGATTTCTCCAACCAGGGTTGTATGTTTGGGAGTATGGGTTGTGGTTGGCCCTTTGAAAACTGTTTAAAGCATGGGCTTGTTCATGGAGACATTCTTTAAAAGAAGGCAAGGTTGGACAATCGTTGGTTGAGTGTTCATTTGTTTCACAGATTTGACACACAATGTTTTCAACAGATTTTAATTGACCACTCTTTTTCAATTCTAGTGCCTCGACTTTTCTAGCTAAAGATGCAAACTTGGCTTGAAGGTCATGATCTTCCCTAAGGTTGTACATACCTCCACTAGATGTATGAGGTTGAGTTTTACTCGGTGCCTCATATGTACCCGCGGTGTCCCAATTTTGAGCATTTTCAGCTAACAAGTCTAAGTACTCCATTGCTTCATCAGGGTCTTTATCTTCAAAAGTTCCATTGCACATCAATTCAACCATTTGCCTATCTTTAGGTGTTAACCCTTCATAGAAATGTGAAACCAATCTCCATGTTTCAAAACCATGATGAGGGCAAGTACTAAGCAAGTCTCGATACCTATCCCAACATTGGTAAAATGTTTCTCCTGGTTTTTGAGTGAAAGTGGTGATTTGTCTCTTGAAAGAGTTTGTTCTATGAGATGGAAAAAACTTCTTTAAAAACTGTTGTTGCATTTCATCCCAAGCACGAATGGATCCTGGTCTTAAATTTTGTAGCCATGTTTTAGCTTTATCTTTTAATGAAAAAGGAAAAAGCTTTAATCTAATGGTGTTCATGCTACAATTTAAATTATTATATGTGTTGCAGACCTCCTCAAATTCCCTTAAATGCAAGTATGGATTTTCCAATTCCAAACCATGAAAAGAAGGTAAAAGTTGAATAATACCTGGTTTAAAATTAAAATGAGATGCATCAGGAGGAAAAACTATGCATGATGGTGCACTTGTTCTTGTGGGATTCATGTGGTCTCTAAGTGTTCTAGCACGGTTATTCTCATTATTCTCATTATGAAGTGATTGATTATCTTCTTCGGCCATATTTTCTGAAAATGATGAGGATACCCTACAAAGTCTACCACTTGATGTACGTGACCACACTCTCATGCACGTGTAGGAATAAAATAAAAAGAAGAACAAGAAAGCAAAAGAAGGAGGAAGAAAACAAAATAAAAAGAAACAAAAGAAAAGAAACAAAGTTATATACAAGAAAAGTGAAAAGAGAAAATAAAATAAATACTATAATTTATACAAGAACTTACCTCCCCGGCAACGGCGCCAAAAACTTGACACGACTAAAAGATTGATGTCTTCTCCCAAGTGCAGGAGTGTCGAAGTAATAAATAACCCGGCAAGACCGGGGTCGAACCACAGGGAGGTTAATTGTACAAATTATAAACAACAATTATAAAACAACAATAACAACAACAACAATAGTAATAATAATAATAATAATAATAATAATAATAGTAGTAGTAGTAGTAGTAGTAGTAGTAGTAGTAGTAGTAGTAGTAGTAGTAGTAGTAGTAGTAGTAGTAGTAGTAGTAGTAGTAGTAGTAGTAGTAGTAGTAGTAGTAGTAGTAGTAGTAGTAGTAGTAGTAGTAGTAGTAGTAGTACTAATAATAATAATAATAATAATAATAATAATAATAATAATAAAGAAAGAGAAGAAGAAGAAGATGATGATGATGAGAACTTGGAGATCAAATATTAATGTAAGGATTAAGCAATAATAATAACAAATGTCAAGGTTAGAGGTTCCACTAATGGTATATCAAACAAGTATAGTATAAACTCTTATTATTGAATTGGAAACCACACACAAAGGAGGTTCCAATCAGATTATATATTGTTAACATGATTACATTAGTCATCTTATTCAATTAATGCTAATACTTGTAAATCTCGTCAAGCATTCATGATTATAACTTATGTTAACAATAAATCAAGTTCCTTTCATAGCTCAGGTGTCGGTTATACCATACATTATGGGCTATGAAAGTGCCAAGCATTTGTTGTACCAAGTGTTATACAACATAAATCAAGATTAGTCATTTAACAAGCAAAGTATTAAAGAGTGAACAAGATAACAAATATAAAACATGTTAGTATCAAACATTAAGGTCCATATTAAGTTTACATTATACTTATTCTTACACCATTAGTGTAACCTTTTCACCTTGACATAATTAACTTAGCTAGACATAATGAAAGAAAGCAAAATAGATAAACAAAATAAGAACATAAAAGTTAACTAAGTAAAGGAAAGGAAATGAAAGGCATAAACTTAATATTAATGAAAACAAAGCATAAAAAATACAAAGAGAGAAAGGAAGAGCATGATCTTGATCTGAACACCAAGATGCCTAAATGCATGGCAAATGTCTCCTTTTATAGGCCAAAATTGGGAACTATTGATTTGATGACTAATTGATAAGTGGGTGGCCAACTTTTGACTTGGTGACAATCTTTATCTTCTCTTGTCTGCCCAAAACGTCATTGATAACGTCAAAACTGGAGCCAGTTGCAAACATGAAAGTTGTAGGCAATTGTCTCAGCTTTCTTGTGTAAAAACTTCAGCTCATTTGGACTTCTAGAACTCCAGATATGGCCAAAATACCGAACAGTGCTCGGGCTGGAAGACAGATTCGGGCTTCTTTGTTGTTGCTACAATTTGGACTTGATAATGGCCTTTTTAGATCTTGGGCTCCATATGAAAGTTGTAGGCCTATGTCTTACCTTTCCATCCATATAAATTGGACCTAAATCTGAGATCTGTAGCTCAAGATATGACCCAATTACCGAACAGTGTTCCGATTTAGATTGCACCGACATCTCTTTTCTAAGTTTGGCCATCTCTTTATCCTTGCAATTTAAGTTCTTCAAGTCATCAATCAATCCTTTCATTTATGTGATAGACCTACATTAAAAATAGACATTTACCACAAATTATAGGTATCTTATATTATTAGATATATTATTATAAAACATATTTTAGTTAAGGAGTTATTGATACTTCAAGTGCAAAATGATGATATAAAACCATGATAAAAATGCACTTTTAAGTACTAATCAGAAGATTAACGTAAGGATTAAATAATGATAACAACAAATACCAAGGTTAGAGGATCCACTAATGGTATGTTAAATGACATGACTAAAAGATTAATATCTTCTTCCAAGTGCAGGAGTGTCAAAGTAATAAATAACCCGACAAGACCGATGTCGAACCATAGGGAGGTTAATTGTATAAATCACAGATAACAATATTACAACAACAATGACAACAAAAATAACAACAACAACTACTACAACAACAACAACAACAACAATAATAATAATAGTAATAATAATAAAGAAAAAGAAGGAGAAGAAGAAGACGATGATGAGAACTTTGAGATGAAATATTAATGTAAGGATTAAACGATGATAATAATAAATGTCAAGGTTAGAGGTTCCACTAATGGTATGTCAAACAAGTATAGTATAAACTTTTATTATTCAATTAGAAACCACACACAAAGGAGGTTCCAATCAGATTATAATTTGTTGACATGATTACACTAGTCATTTTATTCGATTAATGCTAATACTTGTAAATCTCGTCATGCATTCATGATTATAACTTATGTTAACAACAAATCAAGTTCCTTTCATAGCTCAGGTGTTGGTTATACCATGCAGTATGGGCTATGAGAGTGCCAAGTGTTTGTTGTACCAAGTGTTATACAAAATAAATCAAGATTAGTCATTTAACAAGCGAAGTATTAAAAAGTGAACAAGATAACAAATACAAAACATGTTAGTATCAAACATTAAAGTCCATATTGAATTTACAGTATACTTATTCTTACACCATTAATGTAACATTTTCACTTTGACATAATAAACTTTTCTAAACATAATGAAAGAAAGAAAAATAAATAAACAAAATAAGAACATAAATAAGATAAGATTTAACTAAGTAAAGGAAAGGAAATGAAAGGCATAAATTTGATATTAATGAAAGCAAATCGTAAACATTACAAAAAATACAAAGAGAGAAAGGAAGCAAACTTAGCTAGACATAATGAACGAAAGAAAAATAAATAAACAAAAAAGCATGATCTTGATCTGGAGACCAAGATGCCTAAATGCATGGCAAATGCCTCCTTTTATAGGCCAAAATTAGGAACTATTGATTTGATGACTAAGTTATGAGTGGGTGACCAACTCTTGACTTGGTGACAATCCTTATCTTCTCTTGTCTGCCCAATACGTCATTGATAACGTTAAAATTAGAGCCACTTGAAAACATGAAAGTTGTAGGAAATTGTCTCAGCTTTCTTATGTAAAAACTTCAGGTTATTTGGACTTCTATAACTCCAGATATGGGCCAAATACTGAATAGTGCTTGGACTGGAAGATAGATTCAGACTTCTTTGTTGTTGCTACAATTTGGACTTGGAAATAGCCTTTTTAAGTCTTGGGCTCATATAAAAGTTGTAGGCCTTTGTCTTACCTTTCCATTTATATAAAGTAGACCTAAATCTATGATCTACAGCTCCAGATATGATCCAATTACCGAACAGTGTTTTGATTTGTCATTAAATTTTGTCACTCTAAGGCACGTGGGGATCATTTCTCATCAAAAAAGAGAACTGTAGAAATATTACAAAATGGATTTTACTGGCCCACCATATTCAAGGAATCACATGCATTCCGCAAAACGTGTGAAATTGTCAAAAAGTGGGATTTATTTCAAAACACTGAGAGTCTTTAGATAATCTTCTATTGACTCTTAAGTCTCATCATAGTCGAGATAAGCATCATGCAATTCATGAATTACGAACCACTATTTCATAAAGAACATGCTTGACTTAGTCTTGGGAGTCTGACTAAAAAAGACCTTGTTTGCCAGTTTTTAAGAAAACTGGATGGGAAGCCTATCCCTGACCCATAGAGGGCGTTTAAGCCGTTCTTGGATGTAAAACCAAGGGAAGATGTGAGCCACAATCACAACTACTTGTACATACACACTTTTTCAAAATTAAATAAATAAAGAGAGAGTGTGTGAGACTCTAGCTAGCCTACATATAGGTGGTATGATTGCCTTTCTAATTTCTCATCTATAAAATCCTCTCTTCCTTCCTTTCATTTCTACTTAACTCATACATTCAACAAATACAAAAGTGTATAGAAATGGCAAGTTCCTCACGTCAGCAAATAAAAAGTATTTGCATTTTCGGTAGATCTCATCCTGGGAAAGAAAAGGAGTTTTTAGAATCAGCAAATCATCTGGGTCAAGTGTTAGCTAAGAGAAAGATTCATTTAGTGTATGGGCGAGGCAGTCTTGGGTTAATGGGAGGTGTGTCAATAGCTGCATTTTTAGGAGGTAGTCAAGTTTTAGGGGTTGTCCCCGAAGTTTTAGCACAAGGGGACATCATTGGAAAAACAATTGGAGAGGAATTACAGGTCTCCACAATGTCTACTCGAATGAATGCAATGTTTAACCATGCTGATGCCTTCATTACCTTACCAGGTGGTCTAGGCATATTCGAAGAGATTTTTCATATTTCCTCTTGGGCCCAACTGCACATTCACCATAAACCCATAGGTTTGTTAAATGTTAATGGTTATTATGATAAGTTGTTGTCTTTTCTTGATCATGCTGTGGAACGGAAATTTCTAACATCTTCTGCACGACAAATCATAATCTCTGCTGCTACTGCTGAACAATTAATTGACCAACTACAATCCTTCATTCCTATAATTGATCCTTCCATAAGTCGCATAAATTGGTCAACTAAGGAAAGCCGTGAAAAGCTTAGATTGGATTTGAGCCTTCATTTGTGAATCTTTGTGTCTTTTGGTTTTATTATTGTGTTTTGTTGTTACTTATATTTGTTTTAGTGTGTTTCAGGTTGGTTAATGTTCGTTATTTCAGGTGATATCTTCTATACTCTATCTTTCTACCTTTAAACATTGAGGACAATGTCTCATTTTAGTTGGGGGGAGAGGGTAGTAGCAAAAAAAAAAAAAAATTGTGTTTTCTATTTCATAAAGCATGTGCAAAATTGTTGTTACAATGATGGCAGAGTAAGGAGAACTTTTTATGACTCTTGAGACGCATCTTAGTAATCATTCGTAACAAGGTTTATCATAATACTTTTTGAAATATTCAGATTTACAAACTCTCACATTATTATCACTTAATTCTGCTCCTTTACTTATTTAACATGCATTCTTAAACCTTAATTTACACACCCACTTTAACATATGATTGTGGGTTGCATAATGGATTATTACATTATTTATGTTCTTTTGTTAAAGGTAACAACTAAGGGAAAGGGATAGTATATAATTAGAAAAAAAACACAAAAGAAAAAAAGAAAAAAAGTAGATAAGTTTGGTTTCGTAGCCTCCCTAACCTAAGCAATTAAGTCCGAAGGGGTGTTTTAACACCTAATACCCTAAAGTCAACTGACTTGGGAGCTATTGGCCCAACGCTTGTTACATGGGTTGAGGAGAAAAGCTTAAGGGAATCAAACATTGCACTATCTACATATCAGTATCTGCGACCCGAGTTACTAAGCTCGTAGGGGTGTCTTAACACCTAATGCCCTAAGACCAACTGGTCTGGGAGTCATTAGCTGAAAGCTCGTTACATGGGTTAAAGATGCATGATGTTTTTAAAGTATATGTATATAGAGTTAAAAAAAAAAAAGACAAAAATAGTAATCCCAACCCAAGGAAGTTAACCTTAAACATTAGAACAAAAATTTTGTTTTCTTCCAAGAAAAGCCCCATAATTATGTGTTGATACATTGAGCACAAAAGAAAGGTTTATTAATATCTTGTTAAGAGGTATTGAGCAGATATATAAATTTAATGAGAGTTTGTTTATCTGGATAGATTAATGGAAGTTAAATGATGAATACCTTGCTTTGTGAAATTTGCAAATTGTTTTAACGCTTTGATTACTAGGGACTAGTAATAAGCTGGTTGGGGGGTGTGATTAGTACTTAAAAGTGCATTTTTATCATGGTTTTATATCATCATTTTGCACTTGAAGTATCAATAACTCCTTAACTAAAATATGTTTTATAATAATGTATCTAATAATATAAGATACCTATAATTTGTGGTAAATGTCTATTTTTAATGCAGGTCTATCACATAAATGAAAGGATTGATTGATGACTTGAAGAACTTAAATTGCAAGGATAAAGAGATGGCCAAACTTAGAAAAGAGATGTTGGTGCAATTCAAATCAGAACACTGTTCGGTAATTGGGTCATATCTAGAGCTATAGATCTCATATTTAGGTATACTTTATATGGATGGAAAGGTAAGACATAGGCCTACAACTTTCATATGGAGCCCAAGATCTAAAAAAACCATGTTCAAGTCCAAATTGTTGCAACAACAAAGAACCCCAAATCTGTCCTCCAGCCTGAGCACTGTTCCGTATTTTGGCCATATTTGGAGTTCTAGAAGTTGAAATGAGCTGAAGTTTTTACACAAGAAAGCTGAGACAATTGCCTACAACTTTCATGTTTTCGAGTAGCTCCAATTGTGACGTTATCAATGAAGTTTTGGGCAGACAAGAGAAGATAAGGATTGTCACCAAGTCAAAAGGTGGCCACCCACTCATCAATTAGTCATCATATCAATAGTTCCCAATTTTGGCCTACAAAAGGAGGCATTTGCCATGCATTTAGGCATCTTGGTTTCCAGATCAAGATCATGCTCTTGCTTTCTTTCTTTATATTTTTTGTAATGTTTATACTTTGCTTTCATTAATATCAAGTTTATGTCTTTCATTTCCTTTCCTTTACTTAGTTAACTCTTATCTTATTTATGTTCTTATTTTGTTTATTTATTTTTCTTTCTTTTATTATGTCTAGCTAAGTTTATTATGTCAAGGTGAAAAGGTTACACTAATGGTGTAAGAATAAATATAGTGTAAACTCAATATGGACTTTAATGTTTGATACTAACATATTTTGTATTTGTTATCTTGTTCACTCTTTAATACTTTGCTTGTTAAATGACTAATCTTGATTTATGTTGTATAGCAATTGGTACAACAAATGCTTGGCACTTTCATAGCTCATACTGTATGGTATAACCTACACCTGAGCTATGAAAGGAACTTGATTTGTTGTTAACATAAGTTATAATCATGAATACTTGACGAGATTTACAAGTATTAGCATTAATCGAATAAGATGACTAATGTAATCATGTTAACAATCTATAATCTGATTGGGACCTCCTTTGTGTGTGGTTTTCAATTGAATAATAAGAGTTTATACTATACTTGTTTAACATACCATTAGTGGATCCTCTAACCTTGACATTTGTTATTATCTTCTTCTCCTTCTTTTTCTTTATTATTATTATTATTATTATTATTATTATTAATACTACTACTACTATTATTATTATTGTTATTATTATTGTTATTGTTATTACTATTATTATTGTTGTTGTTGTTGTTGTTATTATTGGTGTATTATTGTTATTTATAATTTCTACAATTAACCTCCTTGTGGTTCGACCCCGGTCTTGCCGGGTTATTTATTACTTCGACACTCCTACACTTGGGAGAAGACATCAATCCTTTCGTCGTGTCAGTAACAACTAAGGGAAAGGGATAATATATAATTTAAAAAAAATAAAAATAAGCAAAAAAACAAAAAAAATGATGATAATAAAAATATAGATAAGTTTGGTTTCGTAACCTCCCTAAGCTAAGCAATTAAGCCCGAAGGGTTGTTTTAACAGCCAATACCCTCAAGTCAACTGACTTGGGAGCTATTGGTCCAACACTTGTTACATGGGTTGAGGAGAAAAGTTTAAGGGAATCAAACATTACACTATCTATGTATCAGTATCTGCAACTCGAGTTACTAAGCTCGTAGGGGGTGTCTCAACACCTAATGCCCTAAGACTAATTGGTTTGGGAATCATTAGCTGAAAGCTCATTACATAGGTTAAAAATGCATGGTATTTTAAGTTATATATATATATATTTTAAAAAAAGAAAAAAATAATAATCCCAACCTAAGAAAGTTAACCTTAAACATTAGAACAATTTTTTTTTTGTTTTCTTCCAAGAAAAGCCTCATAATTATGTGTTGATATATTGAAAATAAAAGAAAGGTTTATTAATATCTTGTTAAGAGGTATTGAGCAAATATATAAATTTAATGAGAGTTTGTTTATTTGGATAGATTAATGGAAGTTGAATGATGAATACTTTGCTTTGTGGAATTTGCAAAGTATTTTTCTATTTTAACGCCTTAATTACTATGGATTAGTAATAAGCTGGTTGGGGGGGTGTAATTACTACTTAAAAGGGCATTTTTATCAAGGTTTTATGTCAGTATTTTTGCACTTAAAGTATCAATAACTCCTTAACTAAAGCATGTTTTATAATAATATATCTAATAACATAAGATACCTTTAATTTATGGTAAATATTCATTTTAAATACAAGTCTATCTCATAAATAAGAGGATTGATTGATGAATTTAAGAACTGAAATTGAAAGGACAAAGAGATGGCCAAACTTAGAAAAGAGATATCGGTGCAATCCAAACCGGAACACTGTTCGGTAATTGGGTCATATCTGAAGCTGTA
>NW_011501346.1:0-4382 GCF_000495115.2 Populus euphratica | reverse complement strand
AGGATTGCCACTAAGTCAAAAGGTGGCCACTCACTCATCAATTAGTCATAATATCAATAGTTTTTAATTTTGACCTATAAAAGGAGGCATTTGCCATGCATTTAGGCATCTTGGTTTCCAGATCAAGATCATGCTCTTTCTTTCTCTCTTTGTATTTTTGTAATGCTTAAGTTTTGCTTTCATTAATATCAAGTTTATACTTTTCAATTCCTTTCCTTTACTTAGTTGATTTTTATCTTATTTATGTTCTTATTTTCTTTATTTATTTTTCTTTTTTTTATTATGTTTAGCTAAGTTTATTATGTCAAGGTGAAAATATTACAATAATAGTGTAAGAATAAGTATAGTGTAAACTGAAGATGAACTTTAATGTTTGATACTCACATGTTTTGTATTTGTTATTTTGTTCACTCTTTAATACTTTACTTGTTAAATGACTAATCTAGATTTATGTTGTATAATACTTGGTACAACAAACACTTGGCACTCTCATAGCCCATACTGCATGGTATAACCAACACTTGAGCTATGAAAAGAACTTGATTTGTTATTAATATAAGTTATAATCATGAATGCATGACGAGATTTACAAGTATTAGCATTAATCGAATAAGATGACTAATGTAATCATGTTAACAATTTATAATCTGATTGGATTCTCCTTTGTGTGTGGTTTCCAATTGAGTAATAAGAGTTTATACTATACTTGTTTGACATACCATTAATGGATCATCTAACCTTGACATTTGTTGTTGTTATTGTTTAATCCTTATGTTAATCTTTCATCTCAAAGTTCTCATCAACTTCTTCTTCTTCTTCTTCAATTATTATTATTATTACCACTACTATTACTATTATTATTACTATTACTACTACTAGTATTATTATTGTTGTTGTTGTTGTTGTTACTATTGTTGTTGTATTATTGTTATCTGTAATTTATACAATTAACCTCCATGTGGTTCGATCCCGGTGTTGCCGAGTTGTTTATTACTTCGACACTCCTGCACTTGGGAGAAGACATTAATTTTTTAGTCGTATCATCTATGCCGTCAATAATTATTACCACCCATTGATATATGTTGACTATATTGCTAGCAAAGTTTATACCGTAAGTAGTTATTAGCAACAACGAAGGTCTGTCAATATAGACTAAAAAAAATTAAAGATAAAATTATATCTATCTATAAAAATTACTAACAAAAAAAAATATGTTAATAATTCTATTAGTTTTCAATGATTTGTTGATAGTGCATCAATAGTTCAGGCTACGTGAAGGCAAAGTTTATACCGTAAGTAGTTATTAGCAACAACGAAGGTTTGTCAATATAGACTAAAAAAAATTAAAGATAAAATTATATTTATCTATAAAAATTACTAACAAAAAAAAATATGTTAATAATTCTATTAGTTTTCAATGATTTGCTGATAGTGCATCAATAGTTCAGGCTACGTGAAGTTTAGAATTAATTTGTTTTTACAAATAAATGAGTAATAATTCTATTAGTTTTCAATGATTTGCTGATAGTGCATCAATAGTTCAGGCTACGTGAAGTTTAGAATTAATTTGTTTTTACAAATAAATGAGTAATAATTAATTAAGGGATTGTGGAAATTAAAGTTCATGATATATGGAATTCTCTTAATTTAAATTAATTGTAAGCAAAAAAAATTTTAATTTTTTTATTAATATAAATAGTTAGATTAATTTTAATATATTTTGATTTGTTTTATAAATTTTAAATTTAATAATTATATAAATTTTTAATGATTATAAGATTTACAAGATTGAAAGTCATGAATTCTAAAGAATTTTTCATCGTGCACGATGAAGAAGTGTAGATATCTATCAAAAACTGAGATAGGTCATAGGTACACGTGCATACAAAAAAAGAGTTTCGCGTGCTTGTCAAGTCAAGGAATTGCGTTCATATATGGAGCATGCGCGCAGGAGATGCCAAAATATTCTTTCAGTCTTTGATTTGAACCACGTATGCTTCATAAACCTTCAATCCCCGAGGAATTTTAGAAATCTCCCTGTCTTTTACTCTTTCTTCCGATTTCTCTAGTCAGTTTCTTCGAATTCCACTCAACATATATCTAATCTTACAAACAGATGCATGAATATCACTCGGTTTGGTTTTCTTTGTTGTCTGTAGCTGGATCATTTTACCTTTTTGTTCGGTTTTGCCACTTGTTTAGAAACGTGCCGTTTTGAAAACTTAAACTGGTTCACAAAAAAAAAAAAAAAAAAAAACCCGCATCTCCGGGTGAATGACATCGTTTACTGGCAACATGTATGGACTAAGGACGATGATAATGCAACAACTATGATTAGATACACTCTAAAATATTCGTTTACTTCTATTTTGTCATACGCATGCCGCATATCTTATGTCACTACCTTCTACTTTCTTGTTTTTTATGGAGATCTGATGCAATGCAAAACACTGCTAAGCCTACCTTCTAATTGGATCAATTTCAGTGCTACCAGTCAAGATTTGTATAGGATGTCCAGCAGATAAATATGGAACCGTCAAACTAAACTATGTTTCTGATAAAAATATATATAATTTTTTATTTGGTCATTAAATCTGCTTAAATTTTATTAGGATATTTGACGTGCCATCTTTTATACAATGGTTAGCTATCTATAATCAACTAAGATCAAAGGGTTCCCAAATTAGTCTTTCTTTTTAAACAGTTAAGGGTTATTTCTGGAATTATATTTTATAAATATTTACTCATAATTATTTGTGAGAAACAACGGCTTTCAACTTCTTGTTTTTTCTTTCAACATTAATTGCTCTAGTTTCTGGTTGCTTCAAGATTCCATAAAAAAACAATTTCTCTTGAGGCAGCTATACATTATATGAACAATAAGCTAGAGGTAGCTTAGTGATATCACTTGGTATTGAGATAAGGATCTAAATATAAGGATTTGAAACTAAAGTTTAAAATGTACAGATTATGCTCTACAATTGATGCTCTCTAGTTATTATTTTCTTGTATAATATATTATCAATTATTGTTTCCTTGTATATCAGGTTTCTTAGCTGTAGAGTTGATACAAGGCCATCTATCACGGCACGGTTGTTTTCCAAACATTTCACTTTGTTTTACATGGTATCAGGGCTCTCCAAGGTTCTAAGAATGGTATCTTCTTCTACCATAGATAATCTTGATTTTTCCACCACCAAAACTACTTTGCTTAATATCTCTATTAAACTAGCCTTAACCACCTACCTGTTGTGAAAGGTACAAGTAGTTCATATATATTCTGCATGACTATGGTCTTCTCTGATATGTGAAAATTATGTTCCATGTCTTCAAGCTACCACCATCGATGCAGAAGGTGTGTCAAAGCCCAGTCCCGTGGCAGCACATTGTCTGCAAATTAATTCCTAGTTGATATTTCTCTGTATGATGCTCCTATGTCTCGGGTGATCAACGATGAGTCTTTCCATGAGGCTCGGAAAGTTTTGGAGATTCTATATGGTAGCCATACACGAAATGGTGTCCAGCAAATGAAGAGTAAGCATTAATCAAAATTGGGAATCCTGTAAATAGGCAAATGGTTGAATTGATGTGCAATGGAACTTTGAAGATAAAAACCCTGATGAAGCAATGAAATACTTAGACTTGTTAGCTAAAAATGCTCAAAATTGGGATACCGCGGGCATTTATGAGGCACCGAGTAAAACTCAACCTCATACATCTAGTGGAGGTATGTACAACCTTAGGGAAGATCATGACCTTCAAGCTAAGTTTGCATCTTTAGCTAGAAAAGTCGAGGCACTAGAATTGAAAAAGAGTGGTCAATTAAAATCTGTTGAAAACATTGTGTGTCAAATCTGTGAAACAAATGAACACTCAACCAATGATTGTCCAACCTTGCCTTCTTTTAAGGAATGTCTCCATGAACAAGCCCATGCTTTAAACAGTTTCCAAAGGGCCAACCACAACCCATACTCCCAAACATACAACCCTGGTCGGAGAAATCACCCAAATTTCAGTTGGAAGAGTGAGAACAACAATGCACAAACTATTGTTAGAGTTGCAAATTATTCCTTTACATCATTTGTATGAGGGCATTGATTAGTACTTAAAAGTGCATTTTTATCAAGATTTTATATCATCATTTTGCACTTGAAGTATCAATAACTCCTTAACTAAAGCATGTTTTATAATAATATATCTAATAATATAAGATACCTTTAATTAGTGGTAAATATTCATTTTAAATTCAGGCCTATCATATAAATGAAAGGATTGATTGATGAATTTAAGAACTGAAATTGAAAGGATAAAGAGATGGCCAAACTTAGAAAAGAGATGTCGGTGAAATCCAAACCGGAACACTGTTCAGTAATTGGGTCATA
>NW_011501331.1:0-46818 GCF_000495115.2 Populus euphratica | reverse complement strand
AAAAAAAATTCATAATAAAAAAAACTATGTGGAAGAATATTATAAAAATTCACAGTATTTAAAAAAAAAACCACGAAGCTAAATTCTCAACTAACTCAATGTGAAAAAAAATAAAATCAACAAAAATAAAAAGAAAAAAAATCATCCAGAAAACACTGTAGCAATCTATAATATTTCATGAAAAAATATACAGTTGTAATTCTCAATTAATTTAATATTAAAAATAATAAAATCGATAAAGACAATTTAAAAAAATTATAACAAAAAACCATGTGGAAAAATACAGTAGCAATCTATAGTATTTAAAAAAACAACTACAAAGCTAAATTCTCAACCAACTCAATATGAAGAAAAACAATTGACATAAACAATTCTAGAAAAAAAATTAAAAAATCACCCATGTAGAGAAACATTGTAGCAATCCATAGTATTTTAAAAAAAAAACTACAAAATTAAATTTTAAAACAGCTCAATATTAAAAAAAATAAAATTAGCAAAAACTATTCTAAAAAAAAAAAGTAGGGAAAGTTAAAGATGAATTATCAACTAGTTTAATCTTAAAAAAAATAACAAAAATAATTGTAAAAAAAAACATGTGAGAAAACACTATAGTAAAACAAAAACCACGTAGAAAAATATTGTAATAATCCACAGTGTTTAAATAAAAAAAACTATAAATAAAAATTCTCAACCAACTCGATATGAAAAAAAAAAACAATAAAAACCATTTAAAAAAAATCATAAAAAAATTATATAGAAAAACATTATAATAATTCATAATGTTTTTTTAAAAAAAAAACTATAAAATTAAATTTATAAGCAATTCAATATTAAAAAAATTAACAAAAATAATTTTAAAAAAATATTAAAAAAAAAATAAAAAAACAATCTTGGAAAAAAAAGAAAAAAAGCATGCAAAACAAAATACAAAAAAAATAAACAAACAAAAAAACAAATAAATGAAAAAAAATGTAATATTGAGAAAATTACATTACTTTTCATGCACCTTTTAAAATATTAGTTAATGAAAAACATATATTATATTTCTAGATATATAAAATGCTAAATAAAGATTTTTTTGAGTTAGTTTCAAGAAAAATATGGATGTTATTCAAAATGTAAATTGATATTTTAATAATTTATAAAAAAAATTATATTTTTCTATAAATAATAAGTTATGTCTTTTATTTTTATATTATTGTTTATTAGACAAAAAAATTATATAAATTACATAACAATGAGCTAAAAATTTTGACCCAACAATTCTTTTTTTCTAAATAGAAATTTTGAAGATTTTTCGTTAAAGGTTCGTGTGAATTATTATTAGAAGCTATATAATTTGGTAACTTATGATTTATAATAATTTAACCTTTAAAACATTATTTAAAATCAAAAAATATTAGATTTTTAAATAATAAATTTTTAAATAACTTTAGATTTGTCTAACATAATCTTAAGAACTCTTAAATAATTTTTTTTTATTGTTTTCATTATGTGTATGACATTTAAAAAGCTAATAATAATATTAGAGTCATCATTAAATACTGTTTACATGTTTTAATTGTTATTTTTCGTTAAAGGTTCGTGTGAATTATTGTTAGAAGCTAGATAATTTAGTAACTTATGATTTATAACAATCTAACCTTTAAAATATTATTTAAAATAAAAAAATATTAAATTTTTAAATAACTTTAGATTTATCTAACATAATCTCAAGAACTCTCAAATAATTTTTTTTATTGTTTTCATTATGTGTATACATTTAAAAAGCTAATAGTAATATTAGAGTCATCATTAAATACTATTTACATGTTTTAATTGTGATTGATGCTAATTTAAAATTAATTTTATATATAAAAATTATTTTTTAAAATTTTTATTTTTCTATAGTGATTTTTTTTTAAAATTTTTATTTTTCTATAGTGATTTAAAAAAAAAAAATTGGCTGCTGTTACAGCATATTTAACATTGGTACACCAATACTTTTTCATCTAATTCTTTCTTAACTATTATTTCTTATTTCCATTATAATTCCTTAAAATTGCTTTCTCATTCTCAAAACATGTTTATTTTAAATTTCTCTAAATTTTTTATTTATTGAAACTCATTACCAATTTTGTGATAAATTTTAAATTATAATTATAATTCATGTAGGAACCTTTATACTTTTATATTTAATCATGAAACCATACTCACCGTTTCACATCATATTCTTTATTATTTATATCACTTACTGATTTCAAGTTTCTATTACTGGTAGATTTATATCTACACTAATTCCTACATTTGCGCATGGGTTTATATTTTCTATCGACGAGTCACAAGCACAAAAGTAACTGCCATTTCTTCATCATGGCAATAAATCCTATTTAAATAAAAATATCAGTATTAATAGCAAAACCAACCCGACAAAGTAAAATCATGGCTTAAGAGTAAGAAACTAACAGAGAAGAAAAATCATGAAAAAATAAATAAATCTAAAGCAATAAATAAAAAACAACAGAAAGAGATAAATTTGATTTACCTCTAGAAAGATTGAGAGCGTCGTTGGGTTTCGTTCTGGGTTATTGGTGTGGGTTTCATTGGAATGGGTTGCAGGCCGCTACTATGATGTGGAGGAGGAGGCTATTACCGTGTCTGTGGTGGTAGAGGATGGAGAGAAAGGTTTTTCGTGTGAGGGATTTGGTGATGGAAGGAGGAGATCGAGAGAGAATGAGAGAGTAGTGATTTGAACGACGGAGAGAGGTTGCTAGCTATGTATGGTTTTGTTGGATTTTAGGTGGAGGATTGGTGATCAAGAAAGAACGAAAGGGAAGTGAGAAAGGAGACGAGAAAATTGTGATTTGGGAGAGAGGGGGCGGGTTTGTGAGGACCAGGGAGAGGCCTAGTCTTAAGGTTTTCATCTATACTCGTTAACTTTTCATAGTAGAACCAATCCACAATTTTTTTTAGGATTTTCCAATCCAATAATTTTTTTCTCGATTTATTTTTTTTAGTTTTCTTAATTTAATTGATTTTTTTATTTTTTTTCTCACACCTACACTTAATTCATTTCAAATATTTATGTGCAAAATTTCATTTTGAAAACAAATCAAAATGCAACAAAGAAGGTAAAAGAATAGAACAAAGCATATATGCCTATAGATTTTGTTTTGACATTATTATTTTTTTCAGTGTAAAAATTAGTTTATTTAGCAAGTTGGTATTTTTCTTCTTATTTTTTTATTAAATTAAATTAAATAAAACATGTGTATTTTTTCACTGACTGGATTTTAAGGGAATCTCACATTGTATTTTTCACAATTTTATGTTTTTATTGATTCAAATTGTTTTAGTTTTTTTCAAGAGAATTTGACTTTATATTTTTTCATTACATCTCACATTTATTATATTTTTATGGATTAACAAAATTCGATAGATAAATCATGTGAAAACTTTTTTTATTGAAGCTTACAATATATAAAAGCATGGATAATAAACTTTTTTTTTTAAGTATACGGTGGTAATATTTAAAGCAATTTGTAAGGGGAAAACAACCATCTCACCATTAAACGAAGTGTGAGTTCGAGACATTCAATTTTGCCTACACATATACGTATTTAATTTATAAAATAAATAAATAAATAAAAGGTAAAAACAGATTTACCTGGCCCATTAGAGGCCAAGTTTCAAATTAGAGTCCAAACCCATTCCAAGACAAGATCCTAGAGAGAGATCACAAATCCGATGAACCTTGAAGGTGACGTGGCAGCAAAACAGAATTCAAACTCTGTCGACGAATTCTCACCACAGAGCGGTGCCCCATCTGCCATCTTACTTACGAAGCCGGAAGAAGATCATTATATATTATATTATAAAAAAAAAATGCAATTTTATTATTTGAAATATACTGTTCACGCTCTCGTAAAAATTAAAATTTTCATTCACAAAGCTTTTTTGGTCCTTGAAGTTTGCATGTTTTTCAATTTGATCACTTATGCTTTTTTTTTTTAAATGACATCCTTTAAAGTTGTGTTTTCTTTGTTTTACAAGTTCAAATTTGTTTTGCCCTTTCTTCTCTTGCTTTTTCTTTTTTTATGTGTATTTAAATATTTCAATGTTAAATTAGCGACTGATTTTATAAAATGCAATTTTAGCTTCCTTTAAAAATCAAATAAAGATATTGATGATGAAGATTAATATAGAAAAAAATAAGTCCATTTTCATAATTAGCGCCAGCAAAAATTCCATTCAACTACTGGAGTTTAATTTATTTTTTTCATTCTTATTCTTTTAAATTATTGTATTTTAGTTTTAAATTTAATTATTGTCATATTTCAATCACTAGACGTTGAGGGAGAGAGGGAAAGTAGTAAGAAAAGTTGAGAAGAGAGAACGATAGAGTACCCATTTGGAAATGTGATACACATGTGTTTTTAAAATTTTGATTTTTTTTTGTAAATTTTTTATATTTTTAAATTATTAATGTATTGATATTAAAAATAAAAAATATTATTTTAATATATTTTTAAATAAAAAATACTTTAAATCATAACTGTTATATAATCTCAAACAGTACATAAACTCAAAGAGAAGAGATAGATCATAAGCATAGTTTTATCAATTTTTGTGGTTCCTCGTCAAAACATTTTTCTAACTACACTATTTTCCAAAAAAAAAAATTGGAAAGTACTATTTTTCAAAAAAAAAATCCTCATTTTATCTTCTACTCTCATGAACACTTGATTATCCTCCTGTGATTTCTAAATCTGAGGTTCCCTCGTCAAAACATTTGCTTTCATCCCAAGCGTTGTCTTCGGTGAATCAATGGCATGCTTGTTCATCCCTTCTTCTTGCTTTTCCCTTAACCCCAGACAATCACTTCAGCCTCTCCTCCTCCCTTGATGATAATGGTTTGTGGATGGCGGTGAGGATGAGATAAAAGGTTCATGCGGAATTTTGGGTGTTGATTTCAGACTGTCGATCTTTGGTGATTTGTGATTTTAAAAGCCAAATCATGGTTGGTGATTGAGCTTTAAAAAAAAATATAATATATATATATAATAACAAAAATAAAGAAATAAAATTGTTTAGAAATCGAAGAAAAGATGAGGTTAGGTTAATTGATTTGAAACAGAAAGCGGAAATAAATTTATGGTTGTTTCAGAGAGAGAGAGAGATAAAACTAAGAGTTTTTCTAATTTTTAACTATTCATATCTTTTTATTTTTCTAAAATGTACTTTTCTTTAAATACCATACACATCTCAAATGTCAGGACTGCAATAACTGAACTAGTGTGTTTTTAGTATCTTGCTGTATATTACTTTTTAAAAATATTTTAAAAAATAAATCAAAATATTTTAAAGAAAAAATAATTTCTTTTATTTCAATATATTAAAATCATAAATCAAACACACAAAGAAAACATCAATTTAATTTTTTTTTTAAAACACAAACACTCAAATACAACGTCCTACCGAAGAAGCAAGGAAAAGCATCCAACTAATCAAACCTCCAACCATCCAACAAAGTCAACCTTCTGAGCCACTAATTTGAAACTTCAAATCATGTCTTCCAGTACATTATCATTTTCGAATCTAAAACATGGTACGAAGAACGGGAACAAAAATAGAAGGAAAAGAAAACAGAGAGCACGAAAGGAAACTGGAAAAAATAATCCCTCATTGGTCTCCAAATGTTGCATTCCCTGTACGGTTAATATTATAATGCAAAGATGAGCAGCGAAGGAGATTTGTTTGTTATCTCACAGTGGACAATAATTCTATTGCATCTGTGCGTGCATTTTCCCTCTTGCTTGTTAGGTTATTATATACATAAGTTTTCTTTAACAAAGATGCTGACAGGAATCAACAGCCTTTCCATTGTCAGGTGGATATGAACTATCAGCAACATTTTCCATTTCCATTTCCATTGCCACAGCCTCTCCATTTTTCATGTCATCATCTGCTCTCTCGACTTTCAATTTCTGTCAGAATATTTTACATTTCCATGAAAGTTGGAAAAATAATGCAATCATAAAATAATAGCATTTGACACCATTTCACAGCACTTCCTCCGAATGCTGGAAAAGCACCTCAAACGTTTCAGCTTTAAAATTTAAGGCGTGTTTGACATGGTTAGTGTCTTTTTTACCTTGGTTATGGCAGATGTTTGCCTTGTCATATCCGCAAACATGTTGGAATAGAGCTTTGCATCTCTCTTGTTACTTTCTGCTTGAAGTTGTTTCAATGTCTTCTGAATTAACTTCATCTCCCTGAAAAAGACAAGGAACACGCATGAGAAAATCTTAGCTATAAACGTATAAGAAAGTGCTATGTCCTCTAGTACCTGTTTTGAGGATCAACTTCAAGAGCTTTCTTAATGTCCATGTCAGCTGAGACCAAATCTGTAGTTTGGATCAGTGCTTGTGCCCGCCTGTAAAGGGCTTTTATGTTGTAGAACTCAATATCCAGTACCTATGATCAAAACACAGAATACAACATGTCATCTTGTCTTGTATCATCCCTATCTAGCCTTCTACAATGCTGAAGGCCGAGAGAATTTGCTCCTCTCTATCCATTTTAAATAGAAGCTTCATTCTTCAACCCATAACCAGTTAAAATGCGGAGATCATTTTTACTGAACACTGAACAGCCTAGAGTCATCATTTCATCAAGAGCAAGGGACATTTATAGCATCTAGCCATTGCCCCTTTCAATGAAATTGTGAAAATTCTGCATAGCAATTAGAACCCATTTCTCAGGGGTGCCAACTGAAAAACCGCCATCAAATTTCTACTCACTTGTAAAAGCATACGGGACTGGAATGACAAACTCGAGCATACATTTTTCCAACCCAGTAAATAACTTTTATATCTCAGAATTAACTTTAGAGATCCCATACCTCACACTTAATTCTTATGTCTATTATTTTATCATCAATTTTCCTCCTTCCAAATATAATCTCTCACTGAAAAACGATTTTTCAAGTAATATGATTTTTTAAATTTGACAGCATTTGGCAACTACTTTCCTTGATGCATCTTACCTTTGAACATAACTTGATTGCTCCCTGAAAATCATTAAGTTTGAGGCTACATGCTGCCTTGTTTAGCCAGCAAGTTACTCTCATTGCTGTAACCAGCTTTTGCTCATCATCCCCAAAAACTTCCTCTTCACCAACATAACTTGCAGCCTGATGGGATGGGACATGCAGTTAAAAATAAATCAAAATCTCTAGATCTGACCATAAGCAATGAAATATGGGAGAAATCAAGTGCTGAGCTACCTTATCATACTTTTTTCCAGCTCTTAGATACTTCCCACTTTTAAATAGCAGATTTCCTTCTTCTTTCTTTCTCTCAGCAGCCTTAATTTTCTCCTGATTATTCATCTCCCATGGTGTTTTCTCCTATTTGTTAGACAACAGAAAGTATTAAGTCAACAATCCTAAACCAGACAGTAAAAGGAGACTTTGGGGAGAAGGGATGCAGCTTAACAAATAGCCATCTGTGGTTTATCATGTCTTATTATATTGACAACAGAAAGTAGTATCTCAACTGTAGCTCTACAATACAATCACTTAACTGACTACCTTAATAAAATCTAACATTTCAACTTCATAGACTAAGCTTGATGATGGGGGTACAATAGCAAGATCCCTCTTTGTTTCAATGTTTCCAAAGCCGTATTCTGGCTTTACTGTTAATATTGCATGTTCCCCCTTCTTCATTGTTGCCACAGCTCGGTCTAAACCAGCGATCACTTGCTCTAGATACGGAAAATGCAATATTCTTCTATTAGCAATTCTCAGAAACAGTAAATGATATACCATAACGAAGAGATCACACCATATCAGAGTTAAACTAACCTTCATCTGTTATAAATTGCAAAGGCTGCCCATCATCAATTCCTTTTCTTTCAAACACAGTTCCATCCTCTAGCCTAGCTGTATAGCTAACTGCATGAAGAATTTTGTAAAGATTAATATCTCCAGAGCATACATTTGCGCAATGCCATGGTTAAGAAATCTATGGGCTGGAAAGGATGTTTTGCTCTCTGGATCAATCAGTTCTTAAGTAAGTAAATAGTTTTTGCAGTATTGGAAGAGTCAGTTGCTGTTGTCATTTCTGAATGCCTGTTATTTGTGGCATATATGGATTCACTGAGAAAAGGGGAGAGAGAGGGATTCAATGTCAAATATACATATATATTCCTATCGAACTTAGCAGGTATTTGAACATGAAGCTGGAACTATTTAAGCAATCCCCATTCACTATGGTTTTCCTGGACAGGTTTACATATCTGGCACACTAATTTCATTTTAGACCCAAGTGAGATGTCACTTTGCAAAAAACTCCTTATCTAAATTGATTTTACCAATATCAGAATACTTACTAGTTACTGTTGCACCTTCATTTGCAACAAGGGAGCCCTCCCCCTCTTTCAGGATCTTCTTGAAGACCTTAGCATCACCAGTAACATCAATAACAGGCTTAAAGGATGTTAGCTCCAGATCAATGTACAGAGTAGAATTTGGTGGGACAGGACAGATTGCATCACTAGCATCTTTTCCTTCCTGTCCAAAAGCATCTGCAAACATCATTTTTCCAGGTGAAGGCCTAAAATTAAAATTTAAAATAAGGGAGCCTATGAGATATACAACTAAAAAAGCATGAAGTTTGGACTCAATTTCAAGATGAACAATGCCATAACCTCTCATGAAACAATTTGTAACAGTGGTAAAAGACATACATTGAGGTTGAACAACTAGTTTGACTTTCTCTCCCCTTTTCATGGTCATGGTTGCTTTTGGCAATGCTGGACATAAATGACCTGAATACAAGCACAAGTTTTATTAAACAAAAATAGGCATCATCAACAAATAATTGATATTCCCAGACAAGAACCACAAAATTCCAATTGATCAACATTACCGTCTTTTACATAAAACTCAATTCCTTCTTCTAGTGTTTTTGCCACAATAGTGCCATCAGCAAGGGCCACCTGATACTTCACTGCATTTTATACAGAAACCCACCCACATCATCCCACTCATGCATTCCAAATGATTAACAGAAAGGAACAAAAGTACATCACAAACTGAGCAACTGAAGTACCAAGGACTTCATCTAAATCACCAGGACGCTCGTGCTTTTCTCCGTTCTCCACGATTTTCTTTATAATTCCACCATCTTTGCTCACATCCACCACCTTGATCCACGAAACAAGCTCAACCTCATATCGAACAAAAGAATTCGTCGGCACAGCATCACGCCCTGCCACTCCAAGGCCCAATTCAGGAGGCAACGTGAACAATGCGCATTCGCCCTTTTTCATGGTAATGATCCCATGATCCAATCCAGCCACCACTTCCCCTATTAGACCCGCAAACATAAGTGATCCAATCCAGCCACCACTTCCCCTATTAGACCCACAAACATAAGAATCAATCAATCAATCTAAAAACACAGATTAAGCAACTCCGTGCAGGGAAAAAAAAACTTTTTTTCTTAAAAGGGACTTACCTTGACCAAGTTTCATAATCACAGATGAATCCCTATCTCTTGTGGAATCAAACTTAGTACCATCAGGTAATGTGCCCACGTAATGAACTGCATTTAGATCAGCAATTTCTCTCAAAATTCATCACAAAAAACCACACTGGTGTCACTAAAACAAGCAAATGCTGTAGTAAACAATAAATTAGTACCGGTGACTTCATCATTGAATTCTGGGGTTTCCCAGCCAAGGCCACGCTTGAGGAGTTTCTTCCTTATACCAGAATTACCAAGCTCTCTCTCTTCGCCAACCTTGAGAGGAGGAGCTGATTCGATCACCTCCCCTGGTTCTTCATCGAGGTCTTCCTCGTGTTCACTGTCTGAATCGCGAGTCCCTTTCTCTACACCCATGTGATAACTCCGTCGACTTCAACTTCTCGGCCTCCGATCAGTCGCACAATGTTTTTTGTATTTTCCGAGGTGATAAATGAGAGATGTTGACGGTGTTGGTAGCAGTAGCAGTGATCCTTTTGATAGTAGCAGCTTCTGGAGTCTGCAATGTGGCGGGACGGGGACGCGAGGAGCCCGAGGTAATTTTGATGATTACGGCATAGGAGCATGCTTTGTGGATTGTGATTTTTGCTTGGAGAATTACGTTATTTAGGCATTTGAAATTTGGATTAATTATTATTATTATATCATCATTTATATTTCTAACTTGTCATGCTTAAACAATTAAATAATTTATAGATAAGGAAGAAGTCTGCTAAATTCTCTGTTCTGCTTCAATACGTAAAATTCAATTAAATTTATTTATTATTATAAATTTTATGTTTTATCTTTGTGTCTTTTTATTTAGTTTCATATGCTTTATTTATAGTTTTTTTAGTGTACTCATCCTTGATTTTCCATGGTTTATTATTTTTTAATTAAAAATCTTAATTGTAATTGCTTCTAAAATACAATTACTATTATTGAATCAACCTCACTGTTTATCGTCATGTCTCAACGAATCTTGACCAGATTTATTATTTTATTTACGAGACTTGATCGTCTAAAAATTTTAAAATCGTCATCAATCATTGATAATTGTGTGATTAGTTATCTAAATCCATTTATTTTAACTAATTATTATTAATTTTTTTCTTAGTTGAGGACAAGGACCAATCATTTTAATTTTTTTAAATTAATATAATAAATTAAAAAAATCACCAGAATAACATGATTAAAAAAATAGTAAAATAATATATTTTATACTTGTCATGATTTTCAATCATGATATTTATATATCATTACCATTTAAAATAACAATAATAATAAAATATTAAATAAGTCAAGTATGAAAGAAAAATATAAAAGAGAAAAGGACTATAAAAATACACTAAAATTCTAAGTATAACATTATAAAATTCTAAGTATAAAATTATAAACATCATTGAAAATATTCCTTGGAATCTTATATTAACTAGAATAAAATAGACCAGGCTCGAATGGATTAATAATTAAAGTGCCTCTTAAAATTTTTAAGGGCGTGGGAATGTAAATAGAGGATGAGAGCGTAAGGAATGAAAAAACATACTACTAGTACCAAACCATGATCTTCAACCACTTCCATTACTGAGGTGATTCAAACATCGTCTTTATTTTATTTTTTTAATAATAATGATTTTTTTTTCTTCACCCAAAAAGCTTGCACTCTTTTTAAAAGACATTGAAGTGTTTTTATATGATTGACTTATCATTTTAAAAAACAAGTAAGTGTTTTCTTATCTTGATTGTATAATAAGTTGTTTAAAATATTTTTTAAAACAAATAATTTAAACATATAACATCAAAGGATATTTTCATACTTTCATAATGTTATTTCATTATTGCAACTTAAGTTAAGAAGTAATTTGATTTTAACCGGATATAAAAAATAATAGACAATTAAAATACACAATAAAACAACAAAATTAATATTAAAATAATTTTTTAAAACAAATAATTTAAACATATAGCATCAAAGGGTATTTTCATACTTTCATAATGTTATTTCGTTATTACAACTTAAGTTAGGGAGTAATTTGATTTTAATCGGATATAAAAAATAACAGACAATTAAAATATACAATAAAACAGCAAAATTAATATTAAAATAAAAAAATTTATGCACGAGGTCAATGGAAATTTTTGGTTTTAAATATTTTTTAATTAAAAATTCAGTTTATAAACACTTTTGTATCTAGTAATATAAAGAAAACGAAAAAAAATATATGTGTGCAACATAACACGTAAAGGGTGTTCATGCCATTTAGGTAACTTGTAAAGGATGCTCATACCTTTTAAGTAGTGTTTTTTAGTGTTCATAATACCTTTTCATTATGCAAATTAGAATGTCATCAAGTCCTTTTTTTGCTGGTGTGTGCGTGCTTTTGATGATCCTTTTGTTTCCCATTTTCTTCTCTCTTTCCTCATTTAAAACTACAACTTAACCCTCTTCATTGTTTGTATCTTAACTTGAATCTCTATTTTTTTAATTTTTTATTTTTAATCCTGATCATTTTGCATAAGTTTTATTTATTTTTAATTTTATTATTAAATCCCAACTCACTAAATATTATATTCTTCAATTTAATCCTTATTTTTTAAATTTCCAAGTTTTAGCCTTAGTTTTTTTTTAAAGTTTTATTGGTTTTTAATTTTATCATTTAATTCAAATTCATAGCATTATATTTTTCAACTTGATCCTTATCATTTTGATTTATATTTTTTCTATGGATTTTTTTGTAAAAGTCATTATCTTTTTTAACTTCATCATTTAATTAAAATACTATTTTTTATTTTTTATGTTAATTTTAAGTCCCATATTTTTAAATTTGTATTGTCCCTTTACTAAATTATTTTCTTTTTAAATTTTATCATTCAATTAGATATAAAATTTATTTTTAATATAATTTCTATCTTTAGTTTTTTAATTATTATTTTTTAAAAAATATTTCTATACAATTTTTTTTTAATTTTATCATTTAATATATGATTGATTAAGAATTATAATTCATATTTTTTCTAGATAGGGCATTTTAATGTTAATAATCTAGATCACAAGTTTAAAATGTTAATATAAGCTTTTTTAACAAGTTTAAAATGTTAATATAAGCTTTTTTTAAAAAAAATTCTTTATAATTTTTTTATTTTTTTTAAAGGTTATTTTAAGTTACGCAAATTTAACAAAATATTCCGGATTAGCTTAACTTGATTATATAATTGTCCAAAATAGGTTTTTATATTTTTTTTAAACCCGAACATGATTTTGTTTTTTTTTTTTAAATAGTCTATCCCACGACAATGCGCATACGGAGGCTAGTGAACACTGCCTAAGCAGACAATTAAAGCCTAACATATTCTTTAAATGTAAAATACCAGCAGAGTTGACATTGGCCCCTAAATTGATAACTTTTAATTGGAAGCACACCTTAAAGGCCCAAGCAAGGTCAACCGTGGAGTTTTGCGTTCAAATTCTCTTTCATAGAGAGAGGCCTCGGCCCAGCCGTAGAAACCCTAGAAACACTGTCCTTCGCCAGATAAACCGGTCCCTCAAGGGTCCGGTTCAGGTATAAACAATGCACAGGAATCAATCACGCGCTTT
Organism: Populus euphratica; assembly: GCF_000495115.2. Classification (NCBI taxonomy): domain Eukaryota; kingdom Viridiplantae; phylum Streptophyta; class Magnoliopsida; order Malpighiales; family Salicaceae; genus Populus; species Populus euphratica. Next base: position 33,711 of record NW_011501331.1, on the reverse strand, counting down.
AACTCTCATAGGAAACCTAACACGCACTGTATCGCCTTCTCTTACGTCGCTCTCCCTCCCTCCCTCCCCACCTCCTAAAATCATCACTCCCTAACTACTTAAACCTAGGGAACATATCTCGCCGATTTCTCCTTTTGGCTTTGATTTTAGCCAAGCAGAAATGCTAGGGGCTGTTTATAGGAACAGCTCAATCGAGTGGAGGCCGTCTCCAGTTGTATGTCTAGCCACCAGCGCCGACGAGTCTCAGGTCGCTGCCGCTCGTGAAGACGGCTCACTCGAGATTTGGCTCGTGTCTCCTGGCTCCGTCGGTTGGCACTGCCAGCTGGTACTTAATTGTAACACTTTTAGTCTCTTATTTATCTTATGAAACTAATTTAATTAAGTAGTCAGAGGTTTTTCTTAATCATTTTGCGAATTCTTATGCGCAGACAATTCACGGGGACCCTAACTCGCGAGTTTCGTCGCTAGTGTGGTGTCATGCTGGCTCGAAAGGGTTACCTTGTGGTAGATTGTTTTCGTCTAGCATTGATGGTTCAGTTTCGGAGTGGGATATTTTTCACTTAAAGCAGAAGGTGAAATTATTGCTTGCATTTGGTTTACTTTTAAGAATTTGTATGGAATATTCTGCTGCCTATTTTTTTACAGCCGCAAATATACTCTCTGAATGTTGGGCTACGCAATACTGAGAATTGATTAAATTTCCATATGCTGTTGAATGCACTGGCAGAATGTGTTGGAGTCAACCGGGGTCTCAATTTGGCAGATGGCGGTGGCACCATCTACCGATTCAGAAATTCATACAGAGCACAATTCACAGCATCTTGGAAATGGATATTTAAATAATAGATACAAAGGTGGTGAAGCCTCTGAAGACAGTAGCGATAGTGAAGATGATTCTGGATCGGATGAACAACATGAGCAAATAGTTGTCGAGGATCCACGTCTGGCAATTGCTTGTGATGATGGGTGTGTGCGAATATACACTATTCCTGCTTCGGATGAGTTAATATACAATAGAACATTGCCCAGGGTCAGTGGTGAGACATCTGCACCTCTGTGAATCCTCTGCTGAGTTGTTGCTTTCCCAATTGTGAAGAACTATTTGCTCATGTGATTGTTTGCAGGGCGTGTTTTAAGTGTGACATGGAGTCCTGATGCGAGTAGAATATATTCAGGCACTAGCGATGGGTGAGTTTTCCTTGCAATATGCTATTCACATGTAGCTCAGTGATTTTGACTTCAAAACCCTCAGATTTAATCATAACATTAGCTAACAGTTCTGGAATATTGTTGCTTTTTTGCTCTAAAGCATTTTTTTAATGATTTTCATTTTCAAGTATATGCTATCTTATGCATGTCAGCATTCTTGCAGGTTTGTAAGGTGCTGGGATGCTAAGCTGGGTAATGAGATATACAGGATTACAGCTGGGCTTGGTGGTTTGGGTAGCGGACCTGACCTTTGCATATGGTCTTTACTCGCACTGAGGTAGATACACACGCATTCCTGTTTGTTTGTTCTTTGTGGCGAAGTATGTGTAGGAAGCAGGTGTATAGTGTACTTTAGGTCATGCTGTAGTTTTTCAGCACATCTGATAATTGATTCTTATTTCAGATGTGGGACCCTTGTTAGTGCAGACAGTACTGGTGCTGTTCAGTTCTGGGATTCTCAACATGGGACACTTTTGCAGGCACACACTTCTCACAAGGGTGATGTGAATGCTCTAGCAGCTGCACCTTCTCATAACAGGGTGTTCTCTGCAGGATCCGATGGTCAGGTAAAGATACTTTGCATATGTGGAGCTTAAACTCGCTATAATTTTCTAAATATGTATCTGTCCATTGTGAGATGTAAAAAGTAAATTCAATCCTCTAGAAAACCTGATGTTATTCCACCATACAATACTCATTTCTGCATTTGCCTGACAAGAATGTCATTTGCTATCCATTTGGGATTGGAGTTTACTGTTTGGCTAATGTTTTCTATGCTTCTGTTTGCAGGTTATTCTTTATAAGCTTTCTAGTGAGACAGTTGAATCTGTTTACGACACATCTTCTGAAATGCTGAAGAAATGGATATATGTCGGTTATGTAAGAGCTCATACACATGATGTTAGAGCCTTGACAGTGGCAGTACCAATTAGTCGAGAAGGTGTGTATGGTATCTTTTACCCTGTGCTGTACTTTTCATGGCACTTTAGTATGTATTTATGTAATGTATATTGCAAATACTTGTGTATGATTTTTGTTGCCTTAGATTCTGTATTTTGATGTTTCTCACTTGCTGAAACTGTGTGCTTCTGAATGAAGATCCTTTGCCTGATGATAAAGTTAAACGAATTCGTCATAAGAAGAAGCCTATCGAGTTTAGTTACCATAAATGGGCGCATATGGGAGTTCCTATGCTTATCTCTGCTGGTGATGACACAAAGCTCTTTGCCTATTCTGCTCAGGAATTCACTAAGTTCTCGCCCCATGATATCTGCCCAGCACCCCAAAGAGTGCCAATTCAGTTGGCTCTTAATACCGTATTCAACCAAAATTGTTTGCTTCTAGTCCAATCATCTTCGTGGCTGGATATTCTTTGTGTTAAAACAAAAGGTGGATCCATGAATGATACTGGTCCTGGCCCATCAAGAGGCTGTGCGACAACAGATATTCTCGCTCGAATTAAGACTAAGAGATCTCGGAAAATTATTTGCAGCACCATTTCTAATGCAGGGGTTTTATTTGCTTACTCAGACCATTTTAAACCCTGCCTTTTTGAATTGAAGAAGGAAGTCAGAAGAAGTGCATGGACTGTTAATAAAAAGCCTCTCCCTCAGAACTTGCCATATGCACATTCCATGGTTTTCAGTGTGGATTCATCTCGATTGATGATAGCAGGACATGATAGAAAGATATATGTAAGTATTTTCAATGATCTTTTTTCTTTAAAAAATGTCACTGGAAATTTCACTGAGGTCTTCTGCATCGAGTCAAGATTTAAATAAAACCATTCAAACACCTATTTTCAATTAGGTTGTGTAAAACTTTAGGTGCAATGTTTTATTGCAGGGCATACTACTTAGTCTGTCACCTCGTAAAAAATCTAGTTTTGTGTCATGAAATAGGTCCTGTAATTCTAGCTTTTGTTGGGTGGCAAAGAAAATTCTACTGTGATTGTATTTACCAATAATTATTTTTGAAAGACACCCCCCCCCCAATATTGCTATTGGCCTTTTCAATACTCCCGCTTGCTTTTGTTGCTGCTGTAGGTGGTGGATGTGGGCAGTTCAGAGCTAGTACATACCTTCACACCACGTCGTGAGGAATATGGTGAGGAATTACCCCCTAGTGAGCCTCCCATAACAAAAATGTTTACTAGTTGTGATGGGCAATGGTTAGCTGCCATCAACTGCTTTGGAGACACATATGTATTTAACCTGGAGACCCAAAGGTTTGGAATCTAGCTTCTTGATACTACTTTATTTGCATCTTGAGCCATTCTTAACTGCATGTTTAACAGCCCAAGTATGAGCCACTCATTGTTACTTATAATTATTTGAGACCCTTGATGTTCAAGAAATCTGTTTAGAATGTGGTCCATGGTTTCTGATGGTCAAGGAACCTAATTTGTTTGATTGGCTGTTCTAATTGGATTTAAGTCACCTGACGAGTCTCATGCCTTGTAGATTACAAGTCTACTAGTTTTCTTCCACAGGACTAACTATATTTTGCTCCTGTAAAACAGGCAGCACTGGTTCATAGCTAGATTGGATGGTGCCTCTGTAACAGCTGGTGGTTTCCCCCCTCAAAATAACAACGTGCTTGTAATCACAACCTCATCAAATCAAGTCTGTGCATTCGATGTGGAGGCAAAACAGCTAGGACAATGGTCAATGCAGCATTCATTTGTTCTACCAAAGAGATACCAAGAATTTCCCGGGGAGGTCATTGGGCTCTCTTTTCTGCCTCTGTCAAGTCCTCCGTCTGTTATCATTTACAGTGCCAGGTGCTGCTTCTATCTTCTTATTTGTTATCATTTATAGCATGTAAATTTGTCCATCTGTAGTTCCCCTTTTATATTTTTAGGATTGAATGGGCTTCATTCTCATCTATTCATTCCAATACTTGGTTTTCTAGGGAAGGTTTTCCAAACATTATATTTGAGAGGGGTAAATCTCAACTATTTATGAAACACTGGCGTCTTAGAAAATTTCTGAAGTTTGTTAAAAGAATGCTAGAGAGAAAGCATTTATGACCCCCCCTCCTTTTTGGTCCATGTTCATTCCCCATCTTGGGATATAAACAGGATGTAATGTAGGGAATGAATTAACATGGTGGCGGTTCCCATCTAGTATGTAATTAGGGCTAATGGATTTGAGTGTGTTTAAGGGGTAAAACAGCCGGCTTGGAACTCGTGATTGATTAAACTTCTATCCTTGGATGGTCTTTAGAAGCGTATATGGCAGCATTCTTTGCTATCTATTTCAATGTTAAATATAATGTTTGAGATTTTGTCTGATGTAGGGCAATGTGCTTAATTGACTTTGGGATGCCAGTTGATCGAGAGGAAGATGGTGATTTGGTAAACAGTCAGCATTCTTCACCGAAGAAGTTACAGGCTACTACCTTGAATGGGGGACTGAAACGTAAATTGAAGGAATATCAACCAGAGTCTAAACATAGAAAAAATTTTGAATTTTTTGCTTTCAGAGATCCTGTTTTATTTATTAGCCACCTTTCTGAAAATTCTATCTTGATCCTGGACAGACCATGGATGGATGTGGTTAAAACTTTTGATGCCCAACCTGTCCACAGACATATATTTGGGACATAACTGCTAAGTCAAGGGTTCTTTACAGGCATAATAGGGAAGGAAGATATGGCAATTCGATCCATATTATTGACATCACAATTTTGTTATCTTACTGGTGAGTGGGGTGGGGATTATGGGTTTCCAAGGCATGCTGTGCATTGTATTTCCTAAAATAATTGCTGTTAACAAGTTAAAATAGCAATTTTGTCTTAACCATATTTTAGCCTTGTCCAATACGTGTTTGATGTGTCAGTTTATAGATTCAATTCAGTAGTGATTTTTTATTGAATGGTGGACCGCAGCAGTCTGCTCTGAAGAATCAAAGATGTAAATCTTGCTCAAAATGAAATGGAGAATTGGACTTAGCTTATCGAGTCTGCCTGCGTAGTTGTTTTATGGATTGTCTGCTTGCTGTTTCGTTATTCTGGTTTAGTCTGCTAACATGGGACCTCGTTGTTATTGCATGTAGGAGTCAGAGACCTTTAGCAGTGTTTGTTTGGAAGCAGTGTTTGCTTGGGAGGGAGTATGATTGCGATTGGTTTTGAAATAATTTTTTATATTAAAATAAATATATATTAATGATGTTTTTGTATTTTTTTAAAATTATTTTTGATATTAGTATATTAAAATAATTTAAAAATATATTAATTTAAAGTAAATACAAAAATTTTAATTTTTTTTAATATTTTTAAAATGCAAAAACAAATACCCTGTAATAAAGCATCCTATTTCTAGTAGCGGTTGCGGGGGTATGCGGCAGCTTGGCCTTCAGTAAAATAATAGTCAGTTTCTTTTCTTTTCTCACTCTAAACTCCGGTGGAAGTCCCTGCATGATAATAAATTAGAGGTCTCTAGTCACCTCATTATTATAACGCATGGTAAAGAAAAAAAAAATCTTTCACATTTTCTCCCTCTTCTTTTCCTTTCTTCTCCCTCCTTTCTGCAGTAGAGCTCCTCACAACCCCCACGTGTTGAACCTTCTAATTTATTCCTGTGTTGCCCTATAATAGCTTTGTGAGTAGATAGGCAGAGCGTGTCAAATCGATCAGGCAATTGTAAAATGAAAATTGGGAAGACTGGTTATATTGTAAAGGAGGTAACTTTAGCAAATTTCCACAAATTCTTCGGGGAGGTCAAATTGCATCAGCCTCCTTTTAACTTCAGTTTTTTCCATTGGATGACTTCAAAAATATTCAGTATTTAAGTCCTTGCTTGAATGCTAAAGCTTACGCAGCTGTAACAAATAACTTCAGCTATTTCTATTGGTTCTTTAATGTTTTTTGAGGTTTTTTAATAAAAAAATATGTTAAAAAATATATTTTTAAATAAAATAATATTTATTCATGATTTTTTAGCTAGTGTTTTTGTTTGGTAATTCTGATTTTTAGAAAAAAGTCGTGCATTTGTTTTGTAAATAAGTTTTTAATTTATATTTAAATTAGTACCATGTCTTGGTTTTTTTTTTTTTTTGTATTTGGTATTTTTTAAATAGTGGTTGTTTTTTAAGTATTTTGTATGTATTTAATTTTTGAATAAATTTTTCTAATTCATCTATAATTTTTTTTATGTTTTATATAATTGATATTTATTTTTAAAAACAAAAAATATTTATTTTTGAATAGTACTTCTAATAAGTGCAGCTTTACAATATATTTTTTTCATTTGATTTTATTTAATGAATTTTATATGTTTATTTTTATTATCATTTGATTAAGTAAAAATATAATTTTATTAAATAGAGTTATTGAATATAATCAGGTAAATAGATTGTGGCCTTTTGATTTTGCAAGATACATATTTAGTTAGAGTTGATGTTTTTGTTTTATTTGTTGACCCATATAATTCTTAATTTATTTAATTAGATATGTGTATAAATTTTTTGAGTTATACTTTATATTTTTTAAGTAAAAAATATATTGAAAAAACTTATATATTTATTTTTAAAAAAAAAAATATTCTGCTCATGGTAAAGTATAGATCAAATAACTAGTTATTTATTCTCTTAATTCAGGTATAAAAAACTATATTGTAGAGGGGCATCATAAATATTTTTTTTTTTAAAAGAACATATAGCTTGTGTGGAACTTTTGTTAAGGATATTGATTTGAATTCTAAATAAAAATAAATTGTTAAAAAATAATAAAAGAAAAGAAAAGAGCGAAGGCCATTTGATTTGCTACGTAATTCTCCTAGAAATTAACATTAAAAATAATATTTCAAAAATTCACATTACAGCACCAACCTATTGTTTACAAAACCTCCGCCTATTTCTTTCATTTTTCCTTTTCTAACCGCACCATCTCTTCTCACCAGTATTTAATTTAACCCAACCTCTTCCAAACCATATCTAGCCCTATTTTGAACGCTCTGAACTTAGCTTGGATGGCGTTACAACACCCCTTCTTGTTGTGAAGCCACCACAAAACGCCCCATGCAATCTCAAATCTAACCACCCGCTCCAAGAAGCCCCGGGTTACCCATGATGGCACCATCGATGTCGATGTTTAATTTAACCCAATCTTCTTTGGGTGGAGAACTAAAAAATATATAGAGTTCCTTGAGAGACAAATTGTAAATGCTAGTTCTTTTTTATAAGCACCTCTGATCTCAGTAGCATACTGGATGAACAGTGTGTGATGATTTAGTGAAGGATTTGAAGTCGAAGGCTCTTTCATTTCTCCATATCAAGAAGAACCAGGTTCACCACTTCAAAAGGATGCTCTGGGTTTGCTTTTCAGTTGCTGGAGATTTTGATATTTTCTTTTGATTTTAATTTTCATGAGAGCTTGACAAGTGCGTCCAAGAAGTTGCCTGGCCAACATCTGTTGATTTATCACAATAGCTTGTATGCTTCTATGGTGATTGTAGGGTCTAAATTCCATCTGAAAGCTCCCTGTACTCTTTCTTATTTCTTCTCCATCACAGTTACCTGCGGCAACAGGATCTGACTGCTGAGGATAATTATCTATCAAGCTAAAATATTGGTATCTGTCTCCAATTATCTATCCTTATTTCTTCAGTTATTTGACCATACAATAAAACTATAGTTGGTATGGCATTAATCCCGATACATGGTCCTCTGCTAGTATGATGCCAACTTATTTTTTATGAAGTAGAAACTACATTATAGGAGGTTTGACAGGACACCAGTGAGGGTTTTGTCCTTTTCCTAATTCCGAGTCTTTTTCCGAGACATGAGTTGCTAATTCTGAGGATTGGAGCCCCTTAGTAGAGGTTTAGAAGGAAACCACAAAAAAATAAAAAAAAAATTCAATAATTGCAACCAATATTATGTATGGATCACAATCTTAGCAGGTTGCTATCCGGGGTGGTGGGGTGCTCTTCTTTTGGTCCTTTTTTTGTGGAAATCGTGGCTTACCTTTTGGTTCCTTCCATCGGGAAAAATTGTCTGGCTCGAGTCCTGAGGGGCATCAATTGCCAGATTTTACCAACTCTTACCTAATTTTAATGCAGGCTAGCAGTTACAGAAGAGGGAAAAAATAGGGCACTTATTATGCTTGGTCAAGGCCCTTTCTCCTCAATCTTATATGGGTGGTTGGGAAGGTTGCAAATGGATACCTTGTTGGAAAATATTTTTAACGCGGTCTTTATGACATGTAATGTAGATTTTAAATTAAATTATAATTAAGATTTAGAGTATGTTGAACTCTAAATATTGGGCAAAGCACTGTTCATGATAGATATAGGTGTAAAAGTTATATATAAAGAATTTATAATCTAGTCAAAATAGGATAATGAAAAATCTGTTTTTTATCCTTACAAAATAACCCGAAGTTCTGGTATAAATTAGGGAACGGGCAAAGCACTGTTCATGATAGATATAGGGGTAAAAGTTATATTATATATAAAGAATTTATAATCTAGTCAAAATAGGATAATGAAAAATCTGTTTTTTATCCTTACAAAATAACCCGAAGTTCTGGTATAAATTAGGGAACTTTTTATTCTCGAGATTTCTGGACAATTGCTCAGGATAGATATTGACAACAACTAAAGCTTGAGCCTCCAAATTAGACATATTGCTTTCTGCTATTTTTTATCTTATATTACTCCGAGCAAGTTGATAAATTTGATTCAGCACCAGTTAAAGTAGAGAAGGCAAGACTGCACAGGAGACCTACTAGTTTCCTTGTGTGATCGCCGCAATGGTGACAAAAGAAGAAGAAAAAAAAGGGTGTCTTAAAGCAGATAACTAGTTTATTTTTTTTTAATGTACGCATGTTGTTTCCCACTGCTTTGACAAGAAGAAATAAAAAAGGATTAGAACTGGAAAAAACAAAAATAAAAACAAATGAACAAAATCTATTTGAGATCCAATGACCTTTTCCTCCCCTTTTACACTCCTTCCATTTCTCTCTCCAGAGTCTAGAGCAACTGCAGTGGCAGAGACAAAGGATGCTAATCATTACAATTTGTCACTTCCATTTTCTTGCCTGACAATCACCTGCAATCATCACAAATTTCAGACAATAGAAGTACTAATGAATCCTTAATGCTTATAGTTTTAGATTAAAGATTACCAACCAGACACCGAACAAAGTCTAACCTGGTTCTTTTGAAGCTGCCTTTTCAGAATGGGAGGATTGAAAGAATCCAGGGTGCTTCTTGAGTGAGGATTTCCCCTGAAATGGCATTTGGTCATATTTAGTGGTCAATTTAGAAATGTTTATTAATAAAAGTAAATTGACTTAATAGAAAATTATATTTTTATTTAATTGCAGTGATTGGCTGGATCGAAATACACTATAGATAAAAAGTTACAATATGGTGTAATAATCCGTAGAACTTGTATATGTGTTGATATATCCATAACACATGAAAAAGCATACGGGCAAACGATATGTGCAGGAAAAAACTAAGGGGGTTAGCGGCCTCCTTTTGCTCTATGCAGATTCGCTCCTAGTCACATTCAGATTTATCCAGAGGTGGAGAGATCGATAAGAAGAAATGCGGAAAAAATCTGGAAAAAAATGCCTAACACTGACAAATACCTTAAAATGTGTTGCAGAGAAACCTTGGGAGAATTCCAGGACATGTTCTGTTGTGCCTTCATTGTTCACTTTCTGCATATATTTCCAGTAGCCATTTTTTCAATATATAAAAATGTTTTTCCACCAATATATGGAAGATGAAGATTATATCATTTCTTTTGAACAACTTGCCTTGCCCAACGCAGGAGAGCTAGCAGTGTCGTCAAGATATGAAGGCTGTTTGCTTCTACCATATTCTTTGCTCTTCTTTTTGCTTTTGCTCTTCTTGGCCAATTCATCACAGCCGTATTCATCAGCTTTACAATACTGAGGAGGCCCAGAGGATGCATCAGAAACCATAGACAAATCCTCCTCTTGGTCTTCCTCTACTCTTGCATAATCTCCATCAACAAAACCACCGAAACCCTGATATTGATGTTTTGAATTAGACGATTGGTTCAGGTATGATGTCCAACCAGATTCACTGCCACCACCACTATATTCAGAAGCTGATACATTCATCTCCAGTCTTCTCTTTTTGAAGCCAACCTCAAATGGCTTTCTTACAAAGGCTACTTATTACTAATTACAGTTACAGTGATAGAGAGAATAAGAATGAAAACGCAATTCCGCTCTTGACGGTAGTGGAATAGAGCTATGAAAAACTAAATGAATCACATTCAAATCATAGACTATTTTTTTGTCTTTTGCCCTATCCTTTCGCACCCATCTTGTTTTATCTGTGTGTGAAGCAACCAGAATTGCCAGCATGTAGGAGACTGCACCAACTGGTAAGCATTTGTGACAAGGGAAACGATAAATGTCCAGCTTACTCTACTAGTGAACCCATGGGGACCTTGAATGGGGTCAATAATTAGGTATTATCTGAGTACCACTTTCCTTTCCTTTCCTTTTTATTTGTTTGATAATTTGAAAGTAATTTGACCAACATGTCCTTAAATAATAGAAAGGGATAGTGTCCAATCTCTTTCTAGTAAGAAAATCAGTATAAGCTCGAATGTTAAAACTAACAGTTAGTTATTATTTTGGGATAAAAAAATATAATTAAAATAAAAAAGATAAGATATGATATGAAATAAAAATAAAATTTTATGTGTTAGTGTTGTACAAAATAAATTGATTTTCTTCTTATTTCATTTGATTGATATCGAAGAAGATAAAATCAAATATAAAAAATTTATTTTATTTTTAATATGTAATAGTGTCAAATTTATATATTTTTAAAAATAATTAGATATTTTTTAATATTAAATTTAATAATAATATAATAACTAAGTTATAAATTCTAGACTAATTTGAAGGGTCCATTTAAAAGCCGACTGATTTTGAAAAGATTTTATTAATCTGGCTTGAATAAAAACTCAGTCAAGGTAAAAATCCTAGTGATTTTTTTTTTTAAAAATAAATTTAGTTAAAATGATGTTATTTAAAAAAATAATTTTTTATTTTATATTAAGATAGACTTTTTCTATGATATTGGGATACAATTATCAAAAAAATAAATAAATTATATGGGATGCATTTGGCGCGTGACACCTGGTATTCAAATTCAACACTAGCGAACGGTGCGGGGTTATATGTGTTCTGACTGGCTCGCTGTGTCTCTAACTAATGACTCAAGTGTCTAATTACTATAGCTTCTTTATCCAATTTGAACATAAATATTATTAATGCATACAATTGCATGAGTGTACACAACAAATGAGATTCTTTCCCCTTGTCTGCACGTTTGGTAGTAGTCCATGTTGCTTTGGAGAACTTTTTTTTACTAATTTTTTTTTTATAATGTTGCTTTGGAGAACTTTTTTTTACTAAAAATTATTATTATTTATATTTAAAATCGTTTTAATATACTGATTTTAAAATAATTACTTGCTGAATTATCATCAAACTAGATAAAATAATAATTATTTTTTAAAGTATTTTATAGTTAAAAATATATATTAAAAATATATTTTTTTAATTTTTTAAAAAATATTTTTAATATAAATATATCAAAATAGTTCAAATAAAAAAATTAATTTTAATTTTTTTACCTAACCTTCTTCTAAAACCCAATACCAAAACAAAAGCTAAGAGTTTCCCTTTTTATTGTTCACTTCTCTAGTTAATTAGAAGGCTTGGCCGACCTTGTTCTTGGCCACAAGATTTGTTCTTTCACTAGAGAAACATTAATCCCAAAACTCTAATTCTATTTGATTTGTTGATGTGAAGTATCTAAAACCCTCCCCTTTTCAAGCTTCCACGTGAATTCTTGCATGAAATCAATGATGAATTGGTCCGTGTAGAGATGGAACAACAGCGAATGATGCAGCCTAGCTTTCTATGGTTCCACCAAGTATATGTCGTTTGCTTAGTGACAAAAAACTATATCTCGTTTTCAGGTAGAAAATCCCCCCTGGTACGTTCAAGTTTAGCCGTTTATGGGGCCTTACCAATAATTTTGCTATTCTTTTTCGGCACCACTAAATTATGTCTAAACTAATTCGTACGATATATATATAGAAAATAGCCTTCTAATTTGCATTTCCGTTGAGATTTTTTTTTGGAATCACATGATGGACTTAGTTTCGGGGTCTAAATTTTCTCCCAAATCGACCTTATTACGGTTTTTACTAGGGATTTACCTTGAAGCGGCCATGAAATGGATGAAAAAAAATATTATATAAACCTTAGTGTATAAATGGATCAAACCATGAGTAAAAAATCCTCGAGATCCATTGTATCAACCAATCCTTTACCCAAAGGTCAAGACCGACGCCTGTAATATTTTTTTTCTGAAGAAAATTACCTGCAGGAGGTGCTTAATTATTAATTACAGGTAACAAAATCAGTGACCTTTAAATAATACATCAAAGGCTGATTTTTGATACAATGATCGGGAAATGTGACTAGTTGAAAAGATCGATCATGGGGCCAAGCTAAGATCTTCGTCTGATTCAAAATTGTCCCACGCCCTAAGGTGCACATGCCCTTTGCTGGTTTGTGGCCCTTTGCCAGGGCATGATCCGTAATTCATGTCTATGGACTCCGTCGGTTTAAAATATTTCCTGTTTTTCATTTTGATTTAGTAGTTATTTTTTACTATTGAGAAGAACCAAGGCTCTCTCCTTTTTACACCAACAATAATTGAGATGAGCTTCAAATCTGGTTGCACAGCTACACTCTGTCGAGTCACAGTCGACGTGTATTTCGTTCATCATGAAACTTAACGGGACCTCTCTCGTTCATCCAGAATATATATATATATATATATATGTATGTATGTATGTGTATATATATATATATGTATGTATGTATATTGTTATCCAAGCTAACTTGTGTATGTTTTAATTAATTTTATAATTCTTAAAATTAATAATTATAAATTTTTTTAGTAATTTTTAAGTTTACTAGTAGTAAGATTTGATTAATTAAGCTATATTTTTTGAAATTATTTTTATCTTGAACCTTTTTAATGATGAATTAGGATGACAAGTGCATATATTTTTCATGTTATTATTTTGAATTTGATATTTATTAAGAAATTATGGAAAACAAACACTACAAATCTAGTTATGAACTAGAAATGTGTAAATGCTCGGTAAGATTTCAAGTTGATGAAGATGTAGGAACTGAAACTTAAAAAAAAATGTAAAATCTTAAACCTAAATGAAAAATCTAAAAATAAAAGGGACCAGACATAAAATAGTAAAAAATTGAGTAACTAAATTGTATATTTACACGCCCCCGAACAATTTACCATGAGAGAGAGAAGTCTATTGATTTAATCAATATCAATTTAAATCATTGTTCTTTTAATTCATAATCACTAAAAATCTTCTTATACAAAATTGATATTTCATTTAATCCTGGAACAACCTAGATACCTTAGACATACGGTAACATGCAGTCCGAAGAGAAATGATAGAAAATTAGGACAGCCATAACAAAACTTTAAGGACAAAATTGAACAGTGCTATAAATAATAAAATGTAAGAGAATAAAAAATGGCATCACCGTGTTCTTTTTATGATGTCTTAAATCTAATTAGAGGAAAATGACTAAAAATTACCCAATTAACCAAAAAAAAAAAAGTCATAATTGTTTCGACTAATTTTATTGAGCAAATGAATTGAGCTTTATATATATATATATATATATAGACCTTAAGATATTTGATAGGCTTCAATTATAATGCCTGAAATCTTGCTTACACGACAGTATCTCACTGTAGATTCCTCTGATATATGAAACCATTGAAGCATGGGCTTCCGGTTGCGGCTTGAGATTTGTCAAGATGGTCCCCAACAACGGCACGGTCAAAACTTGCTACACATTATGGTGTCGTGGAAACACCACCATTTTTCACATTCAGACTCTCCCTCCAAACGAACCCAAGTAAGTCTCCATCCATTAATACTTTTTGTCCTTCACTGAAAATTTAAACCATTGGTACAAGAAAGTCGTCCCCTGTACATGCTAATAATAAAGTCCTCCGATCATTTTACTTTGTCACATTTTATCTATCTACTGCCCTCTAAATGATTGGAGAGAAAATAAGAATTCGAAGTCCACAAATTCCACCGGAAATCTCCAAACGCTTGCATATCCTAATCAATGCTGCGGTGCACACTTATAATCATAGTCATTCGTGTGTATTGTTCAGCGGTTGATCTGTAAGGTATCAATTAGGATCTCGAGGCATTAAGAATTCGACGAGAATGTGTCTCCAAGAAGTACGTCAAAGATGTCCTCACGCGTACAAGGATGCTAGCCTGATTATAGTCTTGCTGCTCTGATCATTTTCTTAGGAAGTCGCATAGGAATGCGACCCATGAGTCCTGGATGAGGTTTGCCAGCTATTCATCAAGCTCTTTATTTTCTAAAATATCTTTTAGTTCTAATTATTTTTTTCCCTGTGCTAATATATATATAAACTCTCAGTGTTACCCGTACATGGTGAGAAACTAATTAATTCGGGTAGTTGCGATGAATTTACATGATTGAAGTTATGGTCACAGCCACATCAAGCGTTAAAAAGCAGGATATCTTTTGAAGCCTTCCTTCCAATTGAAATGAGACAGGATCTCAATTTGCAGGTCTCAAGCTCTATCCCCACAGCTGCACAACAACGTCTTTGATCTAGTTTTCTCCTCCATATTAAGATGATGACAGTATTGATTATGCTCGGTTGAATTTGTTTTTTTATTAAAATTTATTTTTTTAATATTTTTAAATTGTTTAGACACGTGTTATTAAAAATAAAATTTTAAAAATAAAAAAATAATATTATTTTAATATATTTATAGAAAAAAAAAACTTTCATACTTTAAATGCGAACATCTTAAATATTATAAGACATCTTTATAGTGAAGAGAAGAGGGCTTACTTTCATGATGCAATGTTTCTAAATAAAAGACTGATCAAAATATGAAATGGGATCATTCGATTTTAAATCACTCTTTGTCGTCGTATACACTTTGTGTATAAAATGGTATTCTATGGTTACTTAACAATCAATTCATTTTTATACTTTATTAACCTACTACATGGCTAAAGGAAACATTTTCGTAACTGTTAAATTCAAATTTCACCATTTTTTTCAATGTATACGGACAAATTAATTTTATTCGAAAAAAATAAAATTTGGTCCCACAACCTCTCTTTTCTTTTTGAAATTTATTTATTATGTTTCTTCATATTATTCACTAAACAATATCTATTTGAAGGAATAATTTAATAGTTTAATTCTTTAAAAACTCACTTTATATATATATATTGCTTCTTAAACTTCAAATAATGTGTATATATCCGTGATTCATCCAAAATAAAATACAAGGGTAGCGTTGTTTATTAATAAAAACTTTAAGAAATATAGAGCGGGAGGAACACAATAAATTAAAAATAGAAATGCTCCTTTTACCACAAAGGACATATTCTAACTGCGAGTGCATAAGAAAGCTCGCATATATTTAAAAATGGACGTGGCCAGACCACTGCCGTACTGAGCTGGGGCCTATTTAAAATACAAATAATAACATATTTATAATAAAGGTTTCCCTGAGAGCTTTCATAGCTCAGTTGGTTAGAGCACCCGTTTAGTAAGCGGGAGGTCTTGAGTTCGACTCTCAATGAAAGCAGCGAAGTTGTTTTTTACTTTTTGGATTCATTCGGTACCTTTTTACGTTTTGGATTCATTCGGTACCCCCTAATCAGCTCTCAAGCGGTAGGATATCGACAATATTAGTTTAAGGATGTCGATCAGCACTTACAATTTAACTAACAAATGAGCAGTAGCTTTCTTTCAAATTATTTCAACCTTATAATACTTGAAGCCATTTTGCTCCTTAATTTCTAACAATCATTCGAGTCCCGCCAGCTGATGTAGATTAGCCCGTCTTGATAGCGTGTATAAAAGCACCTCAACCATCAACAAGTGAAAAGGCTGGTGACTCTGCCCGGCAACGCCGAACTTGCCTGGCTTCCATCGCTTAGGAATTCTTGTGGCGTACGAATATCAATTCTTCAAATTCCATGCAAGATTCCCATCAGGATCTCAAAACGTGTGGTTTGGAGGGCCTCAGATCGGTTCTTGTCATGCATCAGCTTATGAAAAATAGGTGCCACACCTGACAGGCCCATCCCGAAGAAGAGCGCAGCAGGAAAGCTCCTAAAGTCTGGCCTCGAAAAAACTGGAAGTAGAGTGAAGATGACGGCAACAAAACCCAATACTGTTATGAACCCCATATAAACGACTTAGAGGATGCGGCTACGCTCCTAAAGTCTGGCCTCGAAAAAACTGGAAGTAGAGTGATGACGGCAACAAAACCCAATACTGTTATGAACCCCATATAAACGCCTTAGAGGATGCGGCTACGCGTGAAGAAGTAGTCGCCAGGAGGGTAAAAGGATCTTGAGGTTAGAGCATCAATGCTTGCATAGTCAACTCTCTACACTGCAAGACATCCGCTCTGAGCAGCAGGACAACAGAAGGCGTGAGCTACTTGCTAGCAAGCAAAACATGGCCCTTCCGAAGAAGGCCAAGATGGTCTATCTTGTGATTGGATGAAATGCTACCGAAGCTATAATGTACATCTCATCTTCTGCAACTAGCTATGCTAGATGGAACTTTCTTCTTCTTCTTCTTTGGGAGTGTCGTTGGATAGTTTTCAAAAACAATTATTTATCAAGTTTTATCATAATTAAAATAGATCTTTGTAAAAAAAAAATCAATTTAAATTCTTACAAAATATATATCGACATTAACTATTTATGACATCAACCTACTAAATCTTGAAACATGGTTGTGCACTCCTTCATCCACTCTCGAGGAATACAGATCCTACTTAAAAAACAAGCCATGATTTGTCAATGACTTGCAAGTATAAATACTCTTCAGCCTTTTCCATATACCTCAAGTTGCCTAGTACATTGTATTTAACCTCAAGGTAGAACCAAAGTCCATCAAGTTTTACTCACTGTTTTCTCCTAAATTGAGTTCCCATCGTTGCCTTGGATTTGTGCAGGTTTGCTCTCTCGAAGAACAATATCAAGTCCTTGAGTTGTTAGAACATCCTTTACTTTGCTTTACCAAATCAAATAATCAATCTCAAATATTATCTCACCAATTTATGTACTCACCATTTTAAATTGTCTTGCACGAGACTTCAATAAACCTCAAACAAAGCTCCGCTATTAATTTGTTGTACAAAATTCATGCAAACCAAGCGACAACATAAATGGGACAAAAATTGACATCATTCGACAACATCTATTCCATAAAAAAAAATCACTAGATTACAATTAACCACTAATCAAACATATACACATAAATTATATATAATTATTCAAAACCTGATTATACTAAAGAAAAATCCCACAAGAAAATATTTTATTAATTCCTTTATTCATGATCTATATAAAAACAAAATTGTTGTTAAACTACACAAATAATGTCGTAACTTTTTTAATTCTAGCTTATATTATTACGCACTAGAGAGATAAGTCGCTGGAAAACCAAAACTAATCACAACAATTATTTTTTTAATAAAATGTTATTATTCAAATTAATTATCAATCTAATAAAAAGATTTACAACTATTAATATATTATAAATTTCTTCCATTTGACATTAAACTCATAACAGTTACAAATATAAAAAATTTTGACCATTTTCAAAGACTTGAGTGAAGAGAGATGGATAGGGCATCCCGATATTTTTTTATGGGCTTAGTCACACAACCTGAAATTAAACTCATAACAGTTACAAATATAAAATTTTTTGGCCATTTTCAAAGATTCGAGTGAAGAGAGATGGACAGGGCATCCCGATATTTTTTTATAGGCTTAGTCACACAACCTGAGCCCAACCCTTAAATGATGTATCTTGACCTATTTTCTAAGTTCAAAAACATGTGCTAAGTTCTTTTCTTTTTTCTTTCCTATTAATTTTTATGTAAGAAATATCCTTTCTTGATAATAATTATGTAAAAGATATTATTTTCTATCGATACTTGTGTAAGAAATATTTTTATTTTTTATAAATATTGTCAGGGTGCAATTATTTTTCAGCTTGTCTAGTCAAGAAAAAATACAAGGATTAAGGACTATAAATACTTCTTATACTACCAGATAATAGGCAATTTTTTCTTACATTAAAAAGATACAAATTTAACACAAGAACAATCTAAATCTTAGAATTTAAAGCTATTTAAGTGAATTTATCACTCTTTTTCTATACAAAGTTGGTGATTTTATTATTGGAGGGTTCTCAAATACCTTATCAAAGAATTTTTTGCAAGTATTCAAAGGTATTCATTAATAAAATTGATCTTAATATTAAAGAAATGAACTATCTAAAAAGATGTTTGACCTATTTATTATTAAGTACTAAAAAATCTTATTTTATAAATATTTCTGATTTTAATACTTTATTAATTCATATGAGCATTGAAACAATTTGATATATTATTTTAAATATTAGGTTAATGAATTCATGTTGTAACTTATTTGTTGAAGCGAATAGGGCTCAAACTCAATGGAAGTAATTAAATTCCTTAGGTGTGTGGAACACTTGAGCTTCTCTTTTAGGATTATATTTGGACTTTTTTAATATATTTACAAGTTTTTTTATTGATTATTTAAGTTTTTTATTTTTTATTATATCAGTTAATATAAAAATTATATTTTCTTTAATTTTTTGGCTATTTTTTATTTTTATTCTTTAATATGATGTTTTATTTAATTTTATCATTCAATATTAAATTAATGATAAATCAATTTTGTATTTTTTTATAATATAATAAAAGCTTTCCCTTTTTGTTTATATTTTTTTTCAATTCTACCATTTAACATGAAAATTTTATTTAATTTTATTTTTTAGTATTATATTAATCTTTATTTTTGGATTACAAGATGGAGACAATTCTTATATCATTTATTTTAAAACTCATGCTAGCCAAAATAGTTGCATAGAAATTTTCTAAGTATTTTCAAGTTTAAATCATCATACATAGTTTGATAATAATAACATCAAAACTTTTTAATAATTTAGATATATACATATATATATTTTCAAACTATAGAGAGCACGACCGATAAACTAGTTTAAACTATATTTTAACATGGAAGACAAGCCTAGTCCCTCTTACGATGTCTTCCTGCCAATCCTTCTGGACAATCGTAGTGTTGATAAAAGGAACTCTTGATTATTGTTGTGTCTGTTGTCATCACTTCCACACAGCTACAGACACCCCTACCATGCACAGGCGAACGGTCCTCGACATCATTCTCTAATTTATTTATTTTTCTCGTTCGAAACATTTTCTAACATTTCTCTCACCTGGGGAGCTGGATGCTATTGGGGCCCAGTGGCCACGACTAGCTTTACGAAGAATTTATTTGATTATGCTGCGTGTTTGTTGAAAATTTAAAAAATTATTTTTTTAATATTTTTGTATTATTTTAATATAGTATTATCAAAATAAATTTTTTAATATATATATATATATTCAAAATAAATATATATATATATATATTTTAATATCTACTGGCATACAGAAGGCTACGGGGTTAATAGGAAAAGGAGCACACTTTCCAAGGGCAAACACGTTTTAGCAACATTCTTGCTCAAAAGCCACGTGTGATTTTATTTGCCTTTTTTTCGAAATTAATATATTAAAATTAAAATTAAATTTGATTTTATTTGCCTTTTTTTCGAAATTAAAATTAAATTTTAATTTTAATTTTAAAAAATAAAGAAATATTATTTCAACTGCCATCAGAATTTAACCCATCCCTTTGCATGCAGTACAAAATTGTAATGAGCTGACACATGTATGGCAGCCAAAAATAACCGACCCATATAAGAGGCCTTATTGGTAAAACCGATACCAAAAACAAAAATGGCCAGACCAATCCTGATAGGTGTATCCACGCATGGCAGCCAACTCCACACGCGTTATAATGAGGAGGGCTCTAATTGGTGTGCGAGAGGGAAAACCCAGAAGTCCTAAAACTGACTTCGGTGCTCAGTTGTCAACGGCCATGGTCTCTCCATGATATGTGTAAGCATGCATGGAGCCCACTAACATACCCTAATCCCACATGTCCCTTTCTCTGAACTTCACAAACACGTACCCACAGTCCAATTTCCAAGTGTCAA
Organism: Populus euphratica; assembly: GCF_000495115.2. Taxonomy (NCBI): domain Eukaryota; kingdom Viridiplantae; phylum Streptophyta; class Magnoliopsida; order Malpighiales; family Salicaceae; genus Populus; species Populus euphratica. The sequence continues at coordinate 13,256 of NW_011501331.1, read as the reverse complement.
CTTCCATGCCTCTTCGATTCATGCTGCCTCTTCGCTTCATTGGTCAAAACCCACCCTTAAAACTGCCCAAAACCCATCAATCCCTCTGCGAACAGAATACCCCCCTCCCTCTAAACTCTACGCATCTCTGCTAATAAGAAAATCATTCTGCATTTTCTTCTAAATCACCCAGGCTTCTTGGCTCCTCTCGCTTGAGAAGCCGCGGTAACCGTCAGTGAAGCACAACGTGAAACGAGCCACCATGATCAAGACCCTGAGCCCTTGCTCCAACACAGCAAAAACAGCTGAAATTATGTCTAGGTATAGGCCCATAGCTCCAAGGCCTGAAGGTTCTGCGAGTTCAATGGATGAGAGTTCATCCATGTCTCAGAAAATCCGAGAATCTCCTTACTTAAGGACCCTTTGGCCACAAATGCAAGCTAGGCCTACCAGAACCAGGAAGAGAGGTAGAGCTGTCGTGTCACCACCTAACATCAAAAGGCCAAGAACCCATTTGCTGGGCCTTTCTTCTCCTAGTCATGAAACATCCCCAGCCAAACATCTCTCCTTGCAGGGTTTTGTTCATGGAATTCCCCAGCTTCCTGTTCCAAACCTGGTTGGGGTCAATAGCGGCTTGGAAAATTCAGTTACCATGTCATCAAATCTAGTAACACTTCCACTTCTTCAGAGTCCTACAACAGTTACTGTTGTTGCAAACCAAGCAGCAGTTCCTGAGCCTAGTTGCCTGGAACCAAATAGAGACAAGGTCATAGATTTAAACACCGTGGCTGAATTTCCGGAAGAGAAGGATCTCCTGCAACAATTACAGGTACCTCCCACCAACAATGTTATAGCACCTCAACCGGTTCGACTGGTAGGCTCAAGCATAAGTATAGCCTGCATCAGTGAAGACCCAAGCTTCATCCCACTGGTGAGAGTTCCAAAGAAGCCAGAGGAAGTCGAGGAAGAAGTTGAGTCTCAGGTCTTGCCAACAGTGATATCTGATTCCAACAACAAAGTGAGGCTAGCAAATTCTGCTTACAAAGAAATGGTGGGTCAGCCAGAATGTTCCTGGCTTGACTCGATGATGACTGGCGATGGAAGTTTTGCAGGCAGGTCATGCAAGAGGATATGCGGGGAGGTGGAGCTTCACCTTTCTGATTTAAGAGTGCCAGAATCTTCAAATGGGTTTTCATGCTGGGTGAGGATAGAATGGTGCAACAAGGGGACAAAGAATGTGATCGTTACTTTCTGTGATGTTATCAGATTATCCTGCGCGTCCAAGGATTACCTCTTTAGTTGGAGGTTCCATACTCGTGGCAGAAAGGATTTTCAGTCCAAAACCAATGCTTGAATGTTTTTTTTGTATACGGTAGCTTACTAGACAGCGTACTAAGATGTACACACAAGACGTCAAATATAAGTAGATTTGGTCAGCTCTTCAATGAATGTCTAAAGTGTATATAAGATCTTCTCTTCCCCTTCGGTTTGTCTCTTCTAGGACAAGTGGTGGTTAAATATCATTGCCAGAATCTCATCTAAGCAAAAGAAGATACTTACAACACAAGCATAAGTATTGTATCTTCCATACAGAAAGTTCGATAGTTTTAATTCGCATAGACAGCAATATATATGATACATATACACAGATATTAGACATAATAATAATTAGGATATGCTTACATCTTTTCAAGTGCCAGTATGAATAACTGTGGTAATTTCGCTCTTAATTTGCTGAGCCCTTCCACTTGAAATTGTCAGCGTACGATTTAGGCTGCAATGGGGTAAAGAAAACAATCATAAATGGAGAGATAGTGAAAAAGGGTTCACAACTGGTTAATCCTGGACTATCATTCTTAAATATCATAACACGCAAGAAAGTCAACTGGATGTCAAGTCGTCAAGTCTAGAAAAGGATGGTTGATATTTATATATATCCAACAGCTCTGGAGGCTGTATGATAGCCTTTATTTTTTAGTATTTATTGTGTTTAGGAATTGAGGTGTTATCCATATAGATTGTAGAAAATAAGAGCAGGGGGGAATGTAAAGGATAAAACCGGGCAGTGATAATATATCACATGCAACTTTCAAAGCAAGTTCAATGGCTGCTGTGAAATATCCCTCTCCATCCTTTGATAAATTATACGACTAAGTTAAGATTTCTCAGTAGAGGGGTCTTAAAATTTACATTAATAGGAAAATATTTAGCAGAAAGATACCGAAACCACCCTGGTTTTCTATAGAAAGGAACTATTCATCCTAGGGAATACGGAAATGGGGGATACAAACCTTTAGAAGAGGGGTGTGACGTTTCTTGACCTGCACATGATTCAAATGTTTCAGAGATAGGCCGAATGGAATCGATAAACTGAAAACATTGTCGTTGAGATACAATAATCATATAGGAATCAAGATAATGTAAAATGCGGTACCATTGTGATTTTAACATATTTATTAGGAACCTCCATACAGAAAGAAATTACTAATTGTGAATGCACAATGAAAAAATTAGAAAAATTATAAATGCGCAGCAGAAGTACAGGCTAAGGAGGAAATTACCTCATATTCCCAACCATATTTCTCAGCAAATTCCTTTGCAGCTTCTTCACTGTCAAAACTGAGCCCTGCCTCACCTACATTGGCATATGGATCTCCCGTAGAAGTCCAGCCCATCAAAGGATTTTCCCACCTGGATAAAGTATGATAACTAGTTAATATTATACGATGCATATACCGTATGATGCTTACAATAATTGGCCGCAAACAAATCATTAATTACACGGGTAAAATGTCTTCCAATACATCGAGAAAATACTTAAAGATAATTTACTCGCATCCTAGAATTGTCAAATTTACAGCTAAAAATATGGGGTGTCGGTGAAAAGAATTCACCACGACGCATCTCAAACGGATCTTTATAGGAGGGACTAAAAGAGATCAAATGAAGTCAGAATCCAAGAACTTCATCCCTATAATTTATTTAGTAGAAGAAATATATGTAAAGCATGAAACTGAGTAATTGACAAGGTATGCATACTTTTGTGTAGACAGGAAATTAATTTTCCATCTGCCAACTTTCCCTGAGCCCTGTTGCGTTGCCGTTCGAGCAGGTGAATAGATTATTACCTGAAATTCATCAACCCCATAGCAAGCCAATGAGCTCAAATTCTATGAGGGTCAAGAAGAAGGGAAACCCAATTTCAACAATGAAAAAAAAAATACAAGCACGTAGCTATAGTGATAGTCATTGTTTATTCACTTCATTCATCTAAAATTCTTAAAAATTTAAGTTCCTCTTTGCGATTGTTAACTTGGAGCTAATTAGGGTTTAGTGATTCAACTTCTTGCGGAAGCTGAGAAGAAATTCTGTTTGACAAAACAGTCTCTTCTTCTATATTGTATTTGTAAGGAAGAGGGTTTAGAGAAGAAAACAAGTCGTCCACTGCTCAGTATCGCCATGAACTTGGAACCGCAGACACGCCGATGCCAACCAATCCGCTATGTTAAACGACACGTCACTTGAATTTAGCTATCTTGGATAAACCGCATCGTATTGAATATTAACTCACGGAGCTGCCAACACCACTGATATCAACAGCTATAATCGTCTTCCTTTCTTCCGATTGCAAGTTCCCAATAGCAGAGATTCATGAATTCGATTCATTGAGTAGTTTTTTTTTTCCCTCTACATGAATTCGATTGTTTTCTTTATGTATTCTCCACAGCCAACAAACAAATAAATCAGAAGTACAAATGTCAATGAAAAAAAAATAATCCAAATACACAAGGAGAGAAAAATAGTAAACAAAACATAAACTCACCCTTCTACGAAGGTGTTGCTCCGGAATGCCAGAGATCATGCCGACCTCCCCGGGATTGACCTCAACCAAGGCGGATGAAGATAACCATCTTCGTGAAGATAAAAGGGCCAATCGATGAGCTCTAGTAAGATTTAGAACACGAGAACTCGCCATTGCTTGGAGCTTGCTTGATCGGATTTCTTCAACGCTAAAAGAGCACAAATGCCATCTATAGGACTGGCCTGTTATATTTTTGTGGAATGTTTATGAGAGGTTCATAAAATAAAATTATTTTAGAAGTTTCGCGCTTTCTCTGCTGGCGCGTCTCCAAGCTGCCACGTCCGGCTTGAATTTTATTCATACCATCATTTTTATTCAGAAAAGTGGGTAAATTATATTTTCATCCCTGTAAATTTTGTTATTATACATTTCACCTACCACAACTTTGTTGTTATACATTTCACCTAATATTTTTCTAAAAATTCCAATTTGACATTCACTTTCAAAAATTAAGGTGTGAGCTCGCTTTTTCAATTTTAATTTTTTAGCATTTTTATTAAATATTAACCTGTGAATAAATATTTTATTTTTTCACTATTAAATGTTTAATTATTTAAGTATATTCTCAAAATTTCTCCATCTTGAATAATATACAATCCCAATTATCTTGAAATATAGTTACAACGGAGAACTATTCATAATGATATTAGAAATAAAATTATGGTATTTTTTGTATGATTGTTATAAATTAATTTAATTTTAATTTTTTTAAACTCCAAGAAAAGTTACAAAGGTTTTTTATATATAAATAACTTTTGATTGACCTGAAGAATTTTTTTTATTAAATTAGATCAGAATTTTGTTTTTAAAAAATAACTTTTGATTTGTGGATTCTATATGGTACCATCTTGCTTAAAAAAATATTTTGAATAATTTTCATTAACCAAACTTCTAATTTAAATAAATTTTATTATAAGTTATTTATGAAATGAGACTTTTATATTATAATTCAAAGGAAAATTTTTATTTTTTTATAAGTTATGTCAAATGATGTAATATAAGTTTCACTGCATTCTTTACTCTCGTTCAATTTATTGTTCAGACCATTGTTTAATTGTTTATAGTTAATTTTTCACTTTTAGGTATTTAAAATTTTTATTTTTTACACTACACTCATTGAACTTAAATTATTTTCAATTTCTTCCTTCAAAATTATATCTTCATTGTTCCATATTTTAAAAATTATTTTGATTTGCATGCTCTAATATATATGATGTGTTAATCTAGTGTATCTAATGTGTCATAAAATATTTTAATATTAAATTAAATATCAATATTACAAAATAAAAATTTAGATTATAGTTAAAAATATTGTAAGAGCAAGGACCAAAATGAACATAAAACACAATTTATTTATTTATTTTTACCATTCAAAAGGCGAGGAAAACTTCAAATTGGTTCTTGAATTTTTTTTCCATATTTGATCTTTATTGTTTTAAGTTTTTATATTAAAATTATAAAATTTATTTTTATAATTTAATGATAATTATTTTATTTATTTTGAGTTTTAAATTCAAACTTGACTACATATTATATATTTGTTTTCATCTTAACAGCTATCTAGAAGAAAGGTTTGAAGATTCAATTTTTGTAATCATGAGGTTGATGAGGAGTTATTTTTAATGATTCTTATTTTGGATTGAACTAAGTAGAAAAAACTTCAAATGAATTTGGTCTTTTGATAATTGTTTAATGAGATTGAGTTTATTATTTTTTTGAGTTAAGATTGAGTTAATAATCTACAAAACCAGTCCCTTGTACAATATAAAAGACTCTTTAATGCCTTGATTAGCAAAGTGTTCAAGGAAAATAATGTATATAAAAAAAAGGAATAAAAATGTAAGAGAATGTGTGTGGATATATTGTGTCAATACCTTTATGATTCTTGAGTATTTATATATCTAACATATTTACATTGTAAGTCTTGAGATCGCAAGCCTACTTGTAAAGATATTCATATAAAATATTTACTTTACTGTGAATGATTGCAAAATTAATTTATTGGTATGAGTTAAATTAATTTATTGGTATGAGTTAATTGAATAGATATTTATCTTATTAATTTGTGAAATAAAATTTTTAAGTAGATGTGGTGGCAATAACTTGTAAGATGAAAATTTAGATATATGATAATATTAATAACTTATAAAATGAAGAATCTAGAATGATATTAATAAACTAGGCATACTTTGAACCTCGTGTCATGGTTAATATGGCAATGAACAAGTAAGTGCCTATCAATTTTAGATTGATTGTCTTTATTTTTTTATTTTTTGTTTCATTTTTTTCTTTTTCCCTCATCTTTTTTGGTAGGTTTATTTAGGTCAATGTTGTCATTGTTTTATTAACCTTGATTGAACCTAGATATAAATTAAATTAAAAAGTTATTGAAAAACCATAAATTAAATTAAAAATAAAAAAATGATTTTTTTTATACATGCATGTCGCGCTAATACGTTAACAAACCTATCATCTTTTAATAACACGTGCAATGAATCTCGTTCTTCGATGATGATCTTTGTTGTAAGCATTGGCATTGTCTATGCAACGAAAATCCTTTTGTATGGTGTGTTAACAAGAAATCTACGATGGAGCTTTATAGCTTGTTTTCCCTTTTCTTTCCTTATATTCCTTGTTCTCTCTTTTCTCTTTCCTTTCATGTTTGGTTAGCCCTTCTAACCCAACCAATTGTTCAATTAAAGTGTGTTTGATATTACGGTAACTATTGTGGTTGTAATTTGAAAAAAAATATTTTATAAAAAGTATTTTTAGTTAAGATTGGTTTGAAAAAATAGGTGTTTGGTTAAAACCGTAATTGAAATTGAAATTGAAATTAAATAAAAAGTAGTTTAATATATTTGGTTAATACTGCTTTTAAAATTGAGGTTATAAAATAATTTTAAAAAAAATATATTAATATTGATGGTTTTTAATTTAAATATTATAGATTTAACTATTATTATTATATCATGAAATAAATAATACTTTATATAAAATATTTTTTACTACTTCATTAAACCATCTACATTTTCATCACGTATGAAATACATTTAATAAGAACTATAGTTTTTTGAATAAAATACATTAAAAAAATATTTTTTATTTTTTATTTTATTAGGTCTGACCGGTTCAATGCATTTTAAGCTTTTAATTGTACCTGATCTGGCGAAATAATTTTTATTTTTTATTTTACTAAGTCTGAACCGGTTGAATGCATTTTACGCTTTGAATTTGACCTGATCTGGCCGGAAGATCATGCTACACTGTTCATCTTACGCAGTGTTCATATAATGAATTAATTAGCATGAACACTATAGCATGCTACACTGTTCATGCTACTTAATTCATTCTAGCAACGACATGCAGGAATGCAAGAGGCACGAGAGAGGTAGAAACACAGCAAGAAGCATGAAATTTTAGCTTCAATAAAATAGTGTTTTCAACGCAAATAATGATAAGATCCGTATATAAAAATCACAATTAATTTTATAATCAAACACTTCAATGCAACTGTTATAGACTAAAGGCAGCTACAAATACTTAGCCAAACAGCCTCTTAGTCTGTAAGCCTAACCAGCTACTTGATTAGACTTTTTTTTCCTTCCTCTATTTCTCTCCTTCTTTACTTCTTCTATTTTCTTCAAGCCTAGTTGGGCTTATTTTGGCCTAGTTAGGCCCATTTCCCTTTCTTTTAATCCTTCCCTCTTCTCCTATTTCCTTTTCCTCTTCTCCTTCGAGCGGACCTTTTCTCTCTCTATTTTTTATTGTTTATGCCTTCTTCTCCCTCTCGTCTTGTGCTTGATTGGATTTATTTATCTTGACTCGACACAGTATTTATTATTGGATTGGTTTGCTGACAATTAAGTGGATATTTGTGTCGACATTTATTGAATTTGTATGGAGAATACGAGTTAAAAAAAAATAATTTTATTCAATTAAATCTCCAAAGTGTTATTCATGTTTTTTAAAGGAATTAATACAACCAAATACCTTTTTCTAATTTTTTTATTTAAAAAAAGACTTCAATGAAAAGTGAATCTAGTCTTGCACATCTTCGCATCAATATAGCAATTTTGGATATATGGCATCCAATTTAGCATCCCTCATTAGCTCTTTGGTACCTCTGATCCAGTAAGAACAATCAAATTTTCTGTAAATGATGGCTTGTCTGAACTTGTATTTAGAACCTACCCTAATCATTTACCATAAAAGCATTTTTTGTCTTTTAATAATAATTTTCTTCTCGGGTTCTTGTTGCTCAAGTAAAGTAATCAAAATAAAAGGCCTCCTTTTTTCAACAATGTTGTTTTGAATTCTCTTTGAAATAATGAGGAACAATCAATAAAATATTAGTGTATAAACATTTTATTTGTTTGCGAAAACAGTCAAAAAGTCTCTCAATTGACTTGTCATATACACCAAACAACCCCTAAATCCCCTCAAATTTGCATACTTAACCACCTTAAATTTATCGACAAAGAATCACGAAACGTTTGCAACTGCTGCTAGAATTACGAGCAAGTACATCATTGTAAACACCTTTGTCTGTTCGAGTAATTTAAAAAATAATGAACGAAGACACCTGGAGGGATTATTCTTAACAGCTCTGCTAATACGTCAATCATCGATTTATCATTTGAATTGATCATTAAAGCAGTTGATGGTTGGATTGATCTCTACTTGCTGTCATTTCTTTTCAATTTTCTTTTTATCATTTGTTAAGTTTGAATAAATCGATTTATAAAGTTGTGATTTGTTTTTGTGTTAAAATTCACCATTCAGAGTCATAATCTAATCTCTACACATTCCATACACATTGAATTTATTATTTTAAAATTAAATTCTCAGTTCTCTGTCAAGGTGATTTTCTTCTAGGACGGTATTTGAGTATTGTTTTCTAAAATATTTTTTACTTCAAGATATATTAAAATAATATTTTTTTAATTTTTAAAATTTATTCTTGATATTAACACATTAAAATATTTAAAAATATTAAAAAATTAATTTTTAATAAAAAAAATTAAATATCAATAACAAACACCCCTGGTGACTATTAAAGTGTAATTATGATACCTAGATGGAGAATCGGTTTTGATTTGGAAGTACGAAATTTTGTTTTATGTAATAATAATAATTAGCGTTGCAATTGTACGATCAAGGAACTTCTAACATGCAATGATCCCATTAATTTTACAGTTTATGTTCAATTTTAAGCTAAATGGCATCCATATAAAAATAATATATTTATCACACCTTTAATGACTATAAACAAGTGTCATCAATAGGAATCCTGCATGTAGCTCATTATCAATACCACCAACAATACTAATATTTGTTTTATGAGCATGCTTATGGCTTTTAAAAATGTCATTATAGAAAAAAAAATATCATTATAGCATATCAAAGTATATATTTATAACATGATAATTAATAAACTTGGCTATATTCTTTTAGTGGAGGGCATGTTAAATGTCCATAAATATTTTTTTTTAATTTTTAAAAAATACTTCAATACTCAACAAAGTAGTGATTTTATTATTACTGGGATTTGGTAATCTTGGTATTTTTTTAAAAAAATTAGGATATGAAAAAAGTGTTTAAACTTATATTATGTGTTACCTTGAAAATAAAGAAAAAAAACTATATGCATTCAAAAAATATATATTTAAATTTATATAAAATTTTATCTTTAATTATCACCCTTTTTCAATTAATAATATGCATGGTTAAGACTAAGCTAAGCTTTCATGCTTAATTTTACCATGCTTCAATGACTTGCTAAGCACAAGTCTTGGCCTTTCGTGGGTTTGGATAAATTCACTATTTCAGATAATGACTTGGCGTGTTTGAAGATGACTGGAAGAAATATCATGTGCCTGCCTGCTCGCTCTCCAAATTTCCTCGCTTGCAAGGACGATTAGGTCAATTAACTCACCAGAACAATTCCCTGCTCTCCAAGCATCTGCCGAGTCCTAATATTTCCCGCTTCCTTCCTTATTTGCCCCGAGTCCTCCTACGAAATCCCTACTTTAATCCAAACGCAACCTTCCCATCTTTCCTAGAAAATTCTCCAATTTTCCCGAGAAAATCAAATCTCTCATGGCAGAACCAAACCTCAATTCCTTCTCTGATTTTCCTGAAGACGTCCAATTCTGCATCCTCTCGTTCCTAAGCCCAACAGAAATCGCCAATTTCTCCTGCACTTCAAAACGGTACGCCCCTCTCTGTCAAAGCGACAGCAAACTCTGGCACTCACTTTGCCACAGGAGGTGGGGCTCAAAGACCCAAATCAATAAATGGGGTAACGGTCAAATCTCCTATAAATTGCTTTACAAAACGCTTAACAAATGGGAAAATCTGATCGGTTTCTGGCGTCGTTGCGGTCAAAGTCAGCAGAAAGAAACGGTGAGGCCGCCCTCGTTAGTTTTCTTCGAGTGGGGCTCTTCGTTTCTCTCCGGTTGGAGAGTCTCTCCGTCTCAAAACGCCTATAGCGTCACAAAGTCTCCATTCTTGTGGATAAGTATTTCGCCCGAGGGTGAAATTGTGAATTATTTGGATCCAGAGGGGCAAAACAAGAATAAATTATTTGGTGAATTGGGGTATTTAGATATGGATGTAGTTCCCGTTAACGTGAATTTTATCGGGGACTCACATTTTAGCGTGGAGGAGAATGTGAATTTTGCTTACAAAAGGAGTTTGAGTTCCGGGAATTTGAAAGGAGAGGATAACGGAGAAGATATTGTTCGTGTTGAAAGTGGATCACCAGGGAGTTTACCGGAAACATTTGAGATTTATCAGTATTATGCAAACAGGATGAGTCCAGGCGCGGATAGAGCGATTAGGAGGCAGAGGAGGCGAGAAAAGGAGAAGCAGGGGAAGAAGAGGTGGGAGACTGAGCATTTTTTGAAGATTGTTGATTCATCACCCACGCCTGATCGGCCTTTGCAGGGTCTGTGGAAGGTGGGTGATTCTTCTGTTTCTACTACGTTTTTTTGAAGCTTGAGGATTAGTTCATGTTAGTTAGTTTTGTCCTGAGCAGCCTTTTATTGTTCATTTTAGACAGAATTTGAGCATAAGGCAGTGGACTATGATGTATTTCCATGTTGGTTAGTTTAACGTTCATTGTTTTGCTTCTCGTTCTTACATTGAGAGATTGGAATAAATTTTTGAGCAGTTACAGTGGCACTGTTCTCTCCTCCAACATTCATGTGGTGACTAGTAACTGTCCCACATGAATGCGAGGGAGGACTGTACGAGAGTATTGAATCATCTTTCAAGAAATTGGTCAGTTTGTTGATGTGCACTGTGAATGTGGGTCTAATGTAAGGAATAACAATGCCATGTTTCAACAATTCTGGAATCAAGTTCGAGGGCATTGCTCTTTGACTGGGAAACTTGATTCAATTTGGTGTCGGTGGTTAGCCTATTTTTAACTCTTTTAAGAATTGATGTGATTTTAGTGTGACCAATTGTCTCCTGTGTCGGCATCCTTTCAATTTGTTCACTGGCATATCGCTTGGAAGACAATGGAGACATAAAGGCTTTTCTCATATTCTCTCCCCTCACGTTCTTTCCTGCTTCTTGTTGCAGGGAATCTGTGAGGACAGGAAGTTGGAATTTTATCTTGTGGCATATGATGAATTTGGCATCTCCTGCCGAAGAGTTGGCGACTTGTCTGAGCATCGCTCTAGTTCTACACCAGTGTTTTGGACGTCAGATCCTACATTTATGGAGGCCCCTTTTCCAACCGAGGAAGAATATATATATGATTCTCGGATTCATATTCAGCCACCTGAAGCTGCAAACTTGGATTGGAAATTCCCTTTAGAAAATGATGTGGTCTCTCGCATTATGTATATTAACTCAAGTTATGATTTAGTAATCCTGGGAGTGGAAGGAGCTTCTGTGAATCCTTGGCGAGTTGAAGGAAGAGTTTGGCAGTACAGGAATGGGACGTTTGGATTTGGCTTTCTTCGGGACCATTTTATTGTGGACCTGAATCACATTGCCAAAAATGGTTGTCTTCTTGATATCCCCGTAGACTTGTAGTGATGGATATCCATGTACAGATCTTCTGCTCACGAGTAGATTTATAGCCATTTGCCATAATGCTCGTTGGACCTGTACTCTGTTGTGGAAAATTAATTTACTGTGATGACCACATTTATTCAGGGTTGATTTGTTTACTTTGGCTCCCTCCTTTCCTAAATGCCCAGTTACACATTAAATTGGTAGGGTTTTATTAGGATTTAGACCGCAGAATGATGCCGAAGTTTAATCCCTTTTCCGGTGAGATTGCTTCCCTTATGGCTTAATTCAATCCAAACATGTTCAAGAAGCCCTGTTTGAAGCCTGGCTTCTTTTCACGTATTTGGAACGTGAGCTATGTTTGAAGCCAAAGCGTTGTTTCCCAATCCTATCATTGGAATGGGAGGTATGCTGTGAGGATTGAGGGGCCAGTTGGGTGCATGGCCTTGCCATTTCGCTGGAGTTTCTCAATGTCGGAGCACATTACATTTTTTTACTGGTGCAACAGATGTTAACAATCACGAATTTTCATGGTATTGATAGTTCTGTAGAACGCTGACGTAGTGTACGAACAAAAAGGGAAGTTCTGCTCGAGAATAAAAGCGCAGGTAAAGAAGCTGACAACGCCGGAGAAGTGCTCCTAGCAGTCGGGTTACGTTGCACAGTCAAATCCGTCTTTAGTAGCATACTTAACAATTGTCGTTGCACAGTCAAATCCGTCTTTAGTAGCGTACTTAACCATTGTTGCTGCTGTGTTGTTTTTTAAAATATTTTTAATTTAAAAATATTTTAATATTTTTTTAATTTTTTAAAAATTATTTTAAAGATTAATATATCAAAATAATTTAAAAATATATAAATTAAAAACAATTTTTTTAATCTTTTTAAAAATGCTTTTAAAACACAGTGCTAATCATGTCCTAAATTTATCTTTGATGTTAGTTTGTCCTTACTTGTGTGACTGTGATCTCTAATTTAAAGTGATGAGACTTGCATAATTTCAGGTGTTCAGTTGAGTCCAGTCTATCTTATGAATCTTGCATTTAAAAGGGAAAAAACCAACAACAATCGAAAGACTATACAGGGTAAAACATTCCTTGGATATGGCAATTTACAATAATACTAGAGAGTTTAGAGACATCGGCGAGAGTCTCAAGAATGAGTTATTATTTTTTCAATAGCCCACCTACTCTAAAAACGATTTAGTTGGAGATAAGATCCATTAGTTGTAAAAGCACTGCATATCATGTGATGTTTGATGCACTCTTGATAGCTCTTGAAAATCTAAAGGAATGAGTGTCTTCCATGCCTGATCATACTCAACCGTATCAAGTTTTTAAGGTGAATAATCTCTGGTGGATGAAATAATATAAAAAAAAAAGTTAGT
>NW_011501329.1:31980-46876 GCF_000495115.2 Populus euphratica | reverse complement strand
AACAATGTTCAAAGAAGAGGGCTCGCTATTAGACTTTACCATCCTACATTATTTGGAAATGATGTTCAAACCTATACATAAGGCTTATTGTCGGTTGAAAAATTCATATTATCCATTAAGCAACATCTGGAAAATAGAACTTGCTATTAGACCGTATCATTCTAGGCTATTTAATAAATGATAAAAATATTGAATTGATTTTGTCAAAATTGAAGTGATCATGGGGTGACTAAAAAATTTATTGGTTAATATCCTAAAGCATGTATTAATTTGTACTATTATTTACTTATTAACTTCTCATGATTCAATATTGAACCATATCATCCTAAATTAATTAATAATTAATAAAAATAATTAATTTATTGATCAAATATTAATTGATTATAATACCTGATAACTAACATTCAAAAGATAAGATAAGACCTGGAATAATATTATTTCATCCTAGATTAATTAACCATTAATAGAACAACTAATACAAGGATAATTTTATTATTATTATTCAGTTTTTCATTAATCAAATTCTAAAGATAGGGACTAGAGTTAGACCATACTATTTTAAACTAATTAATCAATCATTATTTTTATCAATGTTTTTTTATATAAAAATAATTGGTCCTCTAATTTTGTAAAGAGTTTCCTTATTTTTCAACTTTTATAAAGAATTTCCCTTCATGAGACAACTTTGCTTTTTTCCCTTTTTTTTTGTAATTATTATTTTTAAACTAAATTATTCTTTTTTTTTCAGAATTATTATTTTTAAACTAAATTATTCTTTATTTTTTTTTTCAATTACGTTTTACTCATTAAAAAACTATTTTTGTTGGATTAATTTTTATTAAAAAACTATTTTTGTTGGATTAATTTTTTTTTCTTTTTTTTTCTACTTAGTTTTTTCTAAAAAATATTTCAATACAAAAACAATACACAAAATGGTTAAAAATTACAAAATAACCAGAAATTATTCAAATGGTGTCAAAAACATATTTTTTTTTATGAATTTTGATATTTTTATATTTTTAAAATTTTTTAAAAAATATGTTGAAAATAAAATAAAAAATTAGTGATGACAAATATAATAAAAAAACTCTTTATAAGTTTTGTAATATATTATATACAATTTGGATTTGCTTTAATAATTTTAATAAGGCTCTAAGGATGCATTTTGGTGCGCGCAATAATTGATATTTTTTTCAAGCAATCTCATACTTACATTTCAAAATAGTGAAGATACGAATTTAAGAATTGGAAGGGTCAACTTCCGAGTCCAAATTGGACCAATTGTATCTTCTAACAACTAAAATCAAATCCGATAGAGACATTGATTTTAGATATAATCAAGTGATAAAATGCCTAAATAAATTGTGTTCATGGTATGAAAGTTTATAAATGACCTACGAAATTGTAAAAATTCCACAATATATTGAGTCTTTTTTAACAAAAAATAAAAAAGAGTGAAAAATCATATTTCAAACTCGGATTGAAAGTCGAAGGACTTGAGACTGGTGGGCTTGGCAAAAATGGTCTTAAAAATTTCAAAGGAAGCGTAGTAAAAAGAAGAAGAGAAGCTGCAGAGGTCAAAATATAAATATATAAAAAAACGGAGAGTAAATAGTAAACACTAGTCTCTATTTCCTCAGTCTCTGGTTAGATCGCTCTGTTTCTCTCCTTTTTTTAGTTTTTTTATTTTATCAAAGTAAATAAATAAATAATTTAAACAAACATTTTCCTTGGAAGAATAAACAAAAAAATGAATGTGAAAAAAAAAAAACAAAGAAAAGCCGCGGCTGCTGTAGACACCAAAATCCAGAGAGAGAGAGAGAGAGAGAGAGGGAGAGAGAGTTGGGCAATTGATTCCAGCTACAGAGATCGCACCCTATCGAAAACCCAAACCCAATAAATCAAACCAAATTCTTTTCTTTTTGTTCTTATTACCGATATCATTTGTTTAAAATCTTAATTAATAATTAGTTCTTAAAAAGAATAAAAATTCAAACATCGGTTGGTACCGATTTGAATCTAGTGATCGGGTCTAATTCACTGGAAATCTTTGGTGGGTTTTCGGTTTCGTCAAATGGGTTGGCTTTGTTTTTCTGTTTGGTATTGTAGAGAGAGATTTATGGATTTGTGGGCTTAAATTACTTTTCGATTTTTTTTAAACATTTTGTAGTTGTCGTTTGATGATTTCTTTGGGGAGGAGAGATGCGAGAGAGGATTTAGGGTTAGGGTTTGGTAGTGAGAGAGAGATGGAAGATACTGAGCTTGAAGAAGGGGAAGCGTGCTCTTACCATAACATTAACACCAACAATGATGATGATTATGATGAGAGCATTGACCCTGATATTGCTCTCTCTTACATAGTAAGTTTTTTTTTTTTCTTTCTTTGTAATATGTCTGTGAGAATAATTTAAGTTTGATTTTAATTTTGTGAAAGTCTTGTTTTGTTAGTGCTCTATATCATCTGTTGAATTTATTTCTTGTTGTTGTTCTTTTGTGCTTTAGATCCAAATTATGATGTTTAAGTCTTAATTCTGGTTGTTTGCAATGTTGAGTTTGGTAATTTTTATCTGATTAATATGTCCTTTCTGGTCCTTGAGAACATAATTGCTCGGGATTTTGGAAGGGAAGGGTAGATGAAAATAGTAGGTTTTCTTTTAGTGCTTGGGTTTTATTGGCTTTAGATGTTTAAACACGGTGTTTTGGTTTAGTTTGATCTACAAAGTGAATGTTTTGGCAGCTTCATTCTTGTGGAGACATGAAATATGTGCTGAGCTTGTTCAATTATTATAAAGATGTACTTGGTTATGATTCAGTGATGTGGGATTGCATGGACTATGCGAATACAAGCAAGTTCCAGAAAATGAACCTTTTGAAAACTTTAGTTTGTCATTTGAGCAGCATGTGACTGATTATCGAAATTTTGAATTCATGAATTTTAGATTTTCGTATCTCGATTAGAACCAGGAGTCAACATTCTTAATTCACTTATAATAGCTCCCTGACACTTAATTGCCTAGTTGAAATTTGTGGCGCCTATGTATACAAACATGAGATGTATAGAGTGTTTTTTATTCCAAAGGTTGCAGCTCTTTCAATTATTTGCTGTTCTGTCAGTTTATACCTGTGTATATTTGTACTCTTCTTCTTTCCTGATATGCAACTGCTTGCTTCTCCCTCTTTCCTTTTCAAGGGTGAGAAACTACAAGATGTCTTGGGACACTTTCAAAAAGATTTTGAAGGTGGAGTTTCAGCTGAGAATTTGGGTAAGTCAATATACTGCAGAAGGTGGAGTTTCAGCAGCAAAAAACAACTGTGTAAAATTAGAGTTTGTATTATGATATTTATTGTTCTGGGATTTTCAAATTTCTACAGGGGCCAAGTTTGGTAGTTATGGTTCATTTTTGCCTACATATCAGCGGTCTCCTGTTTGGTCTCACCCAAGAACCTCACCAAAAATTCAACACTTCAATGCAACTAGATCTCCAAATCATTTGCAACTGGAGGTGGATATATGTTTTCATTATTGAGCATATCACTAGTTAATAATTGATTTCAAGAAGGAACCTTTAGCTAAATTTTTGTTGACTTTGGAGTTACTATCTTGAACTTTTTATTATTTGTTCTTAAAATAGGGTGGTCGCCATAGCTCTGTATCTTCGTCAACTGCATCTCAATCAGTAAGAATTGAACCTTCCTCCACAGTATTGAAAACATCATCCTCCTTGAACGAGTCTGTTAAACAAGAAGCAAATGTGCCATCCACTCAATTTGCTGAGGAAGTTGTTCCTAGAGATGAATCTGTAAACAGGAAATGTGCTAGTTTACCAGACCAGAAAATGCTGAAAGTTCGAATCAAAGTGGGTTCCGATAACTTGTCAACACAAAAAAATGCTGCCATCTACAGTGGTCTTGGGCTTGATGTCTCACCATCTTCCTCACTGGATGACAGCCCCTCTGAGAGTGACGAGATGTCTCATGAACCTCAAGATGCTCGTCTTGAATCTCCTGCTCATATTCTTCAGGTAAATTTTCTCCCTGAAAGTTTCTAACCTGTCATGTACAACTCCACTTTGTGTTGGAACTCGGCAATGATGAGAATGTATTTGGTTTGATTTTGTGATTGAGCAGATAATGACATCGTTTCCTGTGCCTGGAGTTCTGCTGCTATCACCTCTTCCTGATGATCTAATCCACTTGAAAGAGAAGGAAAAATTACTCAAAGACAGTGAATGCTTGCCTGTTCCAAGGTTCGGAACAGAAAATTCTTGCATTGTAGTGAATGGGTCTAGCTCTGTGAAGGGTGATGGGACAATTTTTGGAGAGAAGAAGATAAAGTCAATAGCAGGAAATGAACTTTCAGCAGAATCCAACAGCAATGTTAATAAGGATTCTGGGAATGGTGGTGTTATATCAAAGGAGACAGAACTTGACACTTTTGCTTGTGAGGAGCTTGTTTCGAACACCTTAAAGCTTCCACTTTTGTCAAATTCATATTCTGCTGTTGTTGGCACTTCAAAAGGAAGGAGGGCATCTAATGTGTCCAAGGGAGTGATGAGTGACAAAGGTTTTTCTGGTCTTACTAAAGAGGACTCGCTGGTGCCAATATTGATCCAGGAGAATGGCTGGATCAATAATTCCAAATCCAAGTCCTTGGGAAAGGTTTGGGAAGATAAAAAAACTAGCACACTTTGCAGTGAGTCAGTCTCCCCAAAGAAAGATGGTGATTGCAAAGGAGAAAAGCCTTATGAATCAGTCAAAATTGACTCAAATGTTTCCAAGGGGAGAAAGGCTCCATCAGAACCTCCCAAACAGAATGCTGATGAGAAAGCTATGCCTTATGAACAGGAAGGTATGAAGTTACCTCATGTTAAGGAGTCCTGTTCTGAGGGAAAAAAGAAACTAAAGGGAAGTCAAAGTCATGGCAATGTAGTTGCCGAGGCACCAAAGGAGAGTCTGAGGGTTGGCTCATCTTTGTCACTGAAAAATAAGAAGATCAGTTGTGCAGACAAACATACAACTAAAGGGGAGTCAGAGGATTTGAAATTAAAAAAGAATTCTGGAAAACCTGGTGATAGATACAGAGAGTTTTTTGGGGACATAGAACTAGAACAAGAAGAAATCCAGACAAGTCCATTGGTGAAGAATTATGATGATAAGCTGGGGGACTTAGAAATGGTTGAAAAGAGCACGCATGGAAGTAACAGCATGTTTAAGGAAAGATCAAGCAGTAAGAAAGTGGACAAGCTGTTAACATCTGAAGCATTTCCTAAAGCTGCATCAATTGGAGTTGTGCACAATGGAGACGGGCCCATACCTGATACTGCTCTTGGTGAAGATAATTGGGTCTGTTGTGACAAGTGTCAAAAATGGCGGCTTCTTCCACCTCGTACAAACCCTGATGACCTGCCTGAAAAATGGCTGTGTAGCATGCTTGACTGGCTGTAAGTACCCTTTTACATTTTACACATTGCAGAGAAACAACAAATCCTATTGAGTAGTTAGAAATAAAATCTGCTGGTTTAATGCATCTTCCTCATCTTCTGATGTTTGATTTTTAAATCATAAATGCCTTAGGCCTGGTATGAACCAGTGTAGTTTTAGTGAGGATGAAACAACACTTTCAACTCGGTCTCTTAAACAAAACAATTCTGGTGGGAATATATCTGGAGTAGCCATGGCTGATGTTTGGAATGCTGATCAGAGCCACCAAAATCTTGATTCACATGTTGGGCTTAGAAAAAAGCATGGTTTAAAGGAGTTACCAAATATAACATATAAAGAAGGTGGACCTATTCAGTTGTCAAACCCTGCAAAGAAGAGCTTACAGGTATCGGCGACAAATGGAAGCTTAAATGATGTGAAACCATCTCCTTTGGTAACTGAACCCCATTCCTTGACACTGAGCAAGTCTAGCCATTTAGCTGTGGAGAAACTCGAACATAAGCAGAGAGAGAAGCACAGAGGACTGGACGTTTGTTCTGACCGAGGTATAGGATTTAAAGTAGCTTTTTGTGCCTTAAAACTTCTGTTTCTTGAAGCGTAAAACTTACCTCTTTGCTAACACACACTCAGGTGGTAATTCTAAGCGATCAAAGGGGAAAGGCAAAAGAGATCTTGATCAAGATTCTTTTAAAGCTGCTAAGAAAATTAGAACTGAAGATTTGCCAGAAGATTGGACATCTGACCATGGTGGGGCAATTGAAAAGGTGGGTCCTACTTCAAGCAATGCTTTGATTACTACGTCATCAGGGAAGAATCTTCCCAAACACAACGATTGTTCTTTTAAGAACATAAAGCATGATCAAAATGACTGGGCTCAACTTTCTTCTAGAAAAACAAAGGATGGTGCCTGCACTTCCTTGGATAATGGGTCTGTGGATGTGGGCCACTGTGATGACAAAGATACAAAGAAAAGGAGAGTGAAGGAAAGTTATGATGCCCAACCCTATCATGTTTCCCTTTCAAACACTGGGCATCATATCCAGGATAGTAATATCTTGGCCAAGGAGGAGTTGAATGGAAATGACTACAGGAAAGGTAAGAAGGCCAGAGTATCCAGGTCCGAAGGGAAGGAGGCCAGTGGAAGTAAAAGCAATGGTAGGATAGACAAAAAAGGTAGTCACAGAAAGAATCAGCAACAAGGACATGACCTAGGGAGCACCCTATCTCAGCAGAGCTTGGATGGTGTGGATTCTTTGAAGAGGGACTCGGGACTGTTACATCTGGCAGCTACTTCTAGCTCTTCCAAAGTTTCTAGCTCCCACAAAACCAAAGCCAATTTCCATGATGCAAAAGGTTCACCAGTAGAATCAGTTTCATCATCACCTATGAGAGTTTCAAAGCCAGAAAAACTTGCATCAGCAAGAAAGAATGTCACCAAGAAAGATGATTCTGCTGATGCTGGTTTCTTTGCCCTAGGTGGCCTGAGAAGATTTTTTGACGGGGAAGACGATGGTGGGAGTAATCCATCCCTTGATGATAAAACACAAATAGAAAAACACCATCTTGTTGATGGGTCTCATCCAAGGAAGTCTGGAAATGGTTCCTCTTCACAGTCCAAAGACAAGAATAGGAATTTTAATTCTGAGTTTGAAAATGAAGTTAAAGTTTCTAATTCCTTTCATGCACAAGCACCTGCCTGTGAAGTAAAACCAACAAATTGCAAAAACAAGGCCGAAGTGAAGCTTGGGATCAAATCTGAGGAAAATCAGAATAAACATGTTGGTAAGGACTCTGCAGGACAATTGTTGAGTGATAATAGCAAAAGAGAGAATCAGTTAAATGTTGGAGTACCCAGTTATTTGGATGTTAAAGTTGATGCTACCAGAAACCATGATACAGTCTCTATTGCAAAGCAGAGTGTGGAGGAGCCTTCTTCTGGAAGAGCTCAAAATGAGACACTTGCTGATTGCCCTTATCCAAATCCTGGGTCCCACGAAGGAAACAGGGCAAATATGTTGGCTGTAAATGCCTCTGCTGGGGATAATGAATTGAAAGGGTTGAAACAGATTCGAGAGGTTGATCATCCAAATGGGATGCATCACCATCACAGCAGTTCCAGAAATGCCTCATCAAATGGGCACAGGGTCAGGGATCATGATGCTTCAGGTGCAGTTAAAAGGGATTCCTTCAGTCAGGCTGCTAACAATGCTTTGAAAGAAGCTAAAAATCTGAAACACATGGCTGATCGTCTGAAGGTTTCTAATGTTTATCTTTTAAGAATTTGTTTTCTTTAATATGCAACTCTTTCCAATGTTGGTTACCTTCTGCAGAACTCTGGGTCCAATCTTGAGAGTACAAGGCTTTACTTTGAGGCAGCTCTGAAGTTTCTTCATGGAGCATCTCTGTTGGAAACCTGTGGTGGTGAGAATGCCAAAAATGGAGAGCCAATGCAAGTTTACAGTAGCACTGCAAAACTGTGCGAGTAAGTCAGTGTGGAGCTTGATGAAGTGTGTTCTTTTGGTGGATGGGATGGGGGGTTTAAATGTTTTTAGAACCATGGAATGATGCCTTTTTTGTTTGTTAGTTTATCCTTTTAAACTTGCAACAAGGTGACTCTATTTGTTTAAACAGTTAGAAACCTAGAACTGGCCAAATAGATGCTGGAAATGCTGGTACCATTTTTGTGCGTCTCTTGCTTGTTTTCACTCTGTTGGGATTTGACATTTTAACTTTGATTCGACCACAAATGGCACATGGCTTAGGTTAACCTGGCCTCTTGGTTGATGTTTTTATTTCCTTTTTTAGCTGCAGAACACTTTTTCCACGTGGTAATTGAAACAACAATTGTTTGTATTTGTTGCATTAGTGTTTTTGTATTTGTTCCTTTTTGGGTAATGTGTGGAAATACTTTCATGACTAAACTACATGGCATTTGTGTCATACTATGTGAACTAAGGCTCTTAGCTGTCCTTTTTTTATTTGTCTGTGCTTTGACTTCTCCTCAAACTTGTTATCTAACTCAGGAGTTTTTTTCATTATTAATAAAAAATTGTTAGCATTTTCCATTGACGATTTCATTTCTAATGGAATAAATGAGTTATTGCAGCCTCCTTACTGCCTTCCTTTGCTAAACCTCGTGATATGTTAGGTTTTGCGCCCATGAATACGAGAAGTCCAAAGACATGGCTGCTGCTGCTCTGGCCTACAAATGCATGGAGGTTGCATACATGAGGGCAATTTATTCCTCACATACTAGTGCAAATAGAGATCGGCATGAGTTGCAGATAGCTTTACAAATTATTCCTCCAGGTAATTTGAAACATGCAATGATCTCTACTTTGATCTCTTGACTGTAACACCACTATTGGTCACTGTTTCCCTGGGAGTTGTGTTTGGGTTTACAATATTTACTATGTGACAAAACCACCTCTGGCACTTCATTGTTATGGAAATGCCAAACTTAGTCATAATTCATTTGTAAGTTGTCATCATATGTAATAAAACACTGATTTGAATCAGACCTCTTGGACTTCATACCTTCTTACACAAGAACAGTTTATTGAGACACACAGATGTGATTTCAGTGTGATGTTTTTTGATGAATCAATATATTCAGCTCCCAGTTTCTGCATTTTGCATAGGAATCATTTGATACTCAAGAAAGGTTGTCCAAATCTTATGCCTGCTGAATTTATGATTTTATGTTGATATATGCTGTCATGTATTAGTATTGTATCCCAAGGTACTTGATTGAAATTTCTCTTATTTCTCTTGTCATATAAACATTTTGTCACTCTTTGGGCTCTTAGCTTTTCCAAATACTTAATGTGGGCATTCAATGGGTACTTGTGAATTGCTGTGATGCCATTCTTTCATAATTTATAGGTGAATCACCTTCTTCTTCTGCCTCTGATATTGATAACCTGAATCACACAACAACACCAGACAAAGTTCCATTGACTAAAGGTATTGGCTCTCCTCAAGTGACTGGAAGTCACATTATTGCTGCTCGTAATCGTCCCAACTTTTTGCGGTTGCTCAGATTTGTAAGTATTTCAGATTTTGTGTTGGAAAAAGCTTTTCTTGTCCTCTAATTATCTCATTGAGGGAGCTTTAAAACATAATTTTGAGCGTTGGAATATAAAGATATTGGCCAAGGAACATATTTTGATTACAACATACAGAAAGTTTGATAGGAAACACCTATGTTGATTAGTGCTTCCTTTCCAGTACAAGAGCATCACATTTATTCTCGTTATGCACCATATGTCATGAAATTGTCACTTGTTGGTGTCTGTTTGAGTCAATCAACCCATGAAACTTTGCTGTCATATATTACAGAAGCTGGTGCTCCATTATTTGGTTCAAAAGTTTACATCTGTATGAAATGGTCAGGAATATTAGCATCATAAAATGTGATTTTTCAGGCACAGGATGTAAATTCTGCAATGGAAGCCTCTAGAAAATCACGCCTTGCTTTTGCAGCAGCTAATGCCAGCTTTAGAGAAGTCCCGTGTGGAGAGGGCATTTCTTCCATTAAAACAGCTCTTGATTTTAACTTCCAAGATGTCGAGGGACTACTACGAATGGTGCGGCTTGCAATTGAAGCTATAAGCCGCTAAGAGCCCAGTTGTTAAATGAGATGATAACAACCTTCGAGGAAGTTTTGCTTGGTTGGTGTATTCTTGGGATTTGGCCTTTTAGGGAAGGCAAAAAAGCAACCTGATCTCTCCGTTGCAGTACTTGATATGTCTTTTTGAGGGATCAGTTATCAACAAGATGCCAGCTCAGTGCTCTTTGTACATGTGTATACTGCAGGATAATATTGAACTTCGAGCATGTCCTTTTGTAATCATACTTCAGCTGCTCTCTGATTCAGACAATGACCTCACTTATAAGCCATTCAAGATTGGTGTCGAGGACAATTGATTCACAAGACTCTGCAGAATTCGGAGCCTGTAGAAATAAGGAAGTTTTGTGGTCCAAAATGATTGTGGTTCAAGAAATAATGGAATGAGAGTAGAGATCCCCAACTATAAAGTTACATGGGATTTTAGAATTTTGAAATCAGAGGATCCCATCTTTATGGAGATTGTTTTTTATTTTTCCGGGATGGAGTTCTTGTTTTGCCATAGTGTTAATTTGCTATTCACAACTCATCGAAAGATATTTTGAGGATTGGAAACTGTAATATATGTTGCTAACATCATGATTTGACTATCAGAGACCACACTTTCTTTGGTACAGCACCATGTAAAAATGATGGGGCATTCTCAGGTTGGCTATGCAATTCGTTTCCTTTTTTCATTTGATGAGCAATATTTTGTTTTCCTTTCTTCTGTATCATCAATTTTTATTCTATTTTTCATATGGTTTTGCAGGTTACCTTGTTGAGCTTTTGTAGTTGCAGTTTGAAACTCTTTTTCCCATTTGTTAATAGATAGATAGTAGGAAGAAGTTGGATAGTTTCATAGTGGAAAAAATGACATTACTGTTGCATGAGGTGAGGTTATGTCCGAAAAGGTTTGTGGAGTGATGGTAGTTGTGAGCATTTAGTTGGATTGTTTATTGGTATACTGTATGATCCCTGACTCCCTCCCTGTCTCCTGCACTCCTTGGCAGTGGCTGTTATGTACATGTAAAATCAAGTTATCTTAAAGGGAATTTTTTGGTTGTTCCCGAGGGATTGTTTCATTCTAAACCAGCAGGCAGCGAATGCAGACTGCAGGTAAAGCAATTCTCTCCAATTTCTAATTGATCATGACAAATTATAGAAGTTAAATAATTGTATCATGAAAATGCAACTCTTCCTTTATTGGTCCATTTTTTTGGCAAACGTAGTTGTTTGGAAATGAATCTATCTATTGTTGTAGTAATCCATCAATAAATTCTGACTGTGACCTAATCAGTTAAATCTCTCATAATTCACTCCATTCCACAGAGCTTGCAAATTGCACTAAGTCAACTTTCCTCTTGATTAGGCAGGCAGTGGTCGGAAACTACTTGCAATTTGATTTTTCTGTGGCTTGTTTAGTGGTCTCTAAGCTGTAATTCTATTTTCAGGTTCAGTGATTTGGGGCAGTGGCAGTGGCAGTGGCAGTCTGGTTCTTGCACTATCCGTCTCAGTTTGTGCTGTTTATTTTATGCTCCCCCACCTTTGTTCCCTGCATCTCAATTGTTTTGTAACTCTGGAGCCATGTTCATAATCCGTTGTACATTAATGAATGATGAGATTCTCACCAACATCTCCATTCCAATCCCAGCTGATCTTTGTGCTTACCCACTTCAACACATGTATCATAGCAAAAGATTTTGAATAAAGAGAGGGAAATTAAAAAAAAAAAAAAAAAACGGCTTGGGCATGGAATTTTGTTTGTTCACTCGTGGATTTGCTTAGATGCATGGAGGCCATGAACAAAGAGAGAATCCGATGTTTCGAGGTGAGTCTCACTTGCTAAATTGATTTCTTTCTCGTTTTTTGCCTTTTTTTTTCCTTAAAAAAAATGAAATCTTTTCCTGGTATAAGAAATATGTTCTCAAGCTGTTGTAGGGTGACTTGTAGAGGAACGATTGTTGAGTTTTTAATGGGCGTTGCAATAAGAAATCACTTGTTTACAAGCTGATATCGCATAAAAAATGTTCAAAGACTGGCTTTTAAATAAGAAGGGAGAAGCAGCAGGGAATGACTGGAATAGCATTTGAAATTCATCCAACCCCGCTGTCGTCAACACAGTATAATTTTTGAAGTTATGTTGTATGTCTCATGTCGATGCTGGAGATGTGTGTATCTTTAATACTGTTCAAATAGGAGATTTAGTGTAGGTTTAAATTCAAGTTATTTTTGAAGGTATCTTTTATCATCGAATCAAAATCATACTGGGAGAAGTGTCGCCCATATGGCGTGGCAAGTTTTGTAAAGCAACAAATTGTGGGGTTTCTACATATTGAAGTCAGCTATACCAATACCCTTTCAATGAACGCCCATGATGCCCGAATTTTGGGGTTTTGATCACTCGAAGTCAGCTATACCATTTTATTTTATTCGTTTTTCTTTTTATTTTAATGCCATTAGAACGCCACAATTCTACAAGTAATGATGCAGAAGTCCATATTAACTAAGAAAAAAAGGGCGGGCTAAATACTGAGCTATATATTATGTATTTTTAAATAATTTATTTTGATGTTCAAGGTTTATTCTTATTGAAAATTAATTGTTTTTTATTTTTTAGACAAGGATGAAATTGAAAGGAGAGATTGAAATGAAAAAAGTGTTAGAGAAATTTTTTTAAAATAAATGTATTTAGGTTTTCACACTTTAAAAATAATACAAATTATATAATTTAAGTCCCTTTAGATTTTCTAAAAATTAGTTTTGATATAAAAATTTATTTATAGTATTTTTTTCAATCAAAGAAAAGAGAAAGGGGTTGTTAAATTCTAACAATGAGAGAACAAGTCGTCATTTAAGTTATTTTTAAAATTAAAATGAATTGGTTGGTATTTGTAGATTCTGGAAGATGAGAGGAGTTTAATAGTGGTTATTGAAAATTTTAATGTCACTTGAAAAAATAAATTCAAGTTGAAAAAGATAAATCTAATCTAGTTTGATTTTATATTTTAAATATTTTGTAGGTATTTTTAATTGATTGACTAGTTTATAGGTGTTTAAAAAGTGTTGATGAGGTGTTTTATGATTTAAAATGACTAAATAATAGGGTTTTTTGGACTAAAAAAGTATTGCTTTTATTTTTCAGCCATCACTAGGTGGCCAATATTTGGGTTCGCAAATGAAGTCTTTTTCATCCAAAAAAAATTAAAGATTTGCAATAAGTCATATATCCTTTTAAAATATCAAATAAATAAATAAAATCAAGCCCAAATGCATGGGCCTAAGGCCAACCCATGTGCTTGGGCTTTTCTTTGCAATGGCCTAAATGTGCAGAGCCATAGGCCTAAGAACTAAGTTTTTTTATCCTCTTTTATTTATTTAAAGTTAAATATATTTTTTTAAAAAAATTATTAAATCTGATTGAGTTCATGACTTGAAATATAGATTTGACAAGTTAAGTTACATGTTACTTTTTTCTAATATTGCTTTTTTTAATTGATATCTTTATTTTAATGTCTTTTTTCTTAAATAATTTTTAAATATATGTTTCAGTTAATACCCTCTTCTTTAATTTTTTTTATTTAACCTTTTTTTAAAGAGATTTTTTTTAATGGTGTTGCGTTTATTTAGTTTTGAAAAACGTTATTCTAATTCATCTATATTTTTTTAATCTTTTATATAGATGAATTTCTTTTAGAAAAAATTATTTGGCTTGTGAGGAAGCGCGGGTCAAATAGTTAGTATATTCCGAGACCAAAAGGTTACAAAAAAATATCAAAAAGAAAAGCAGATTGAAAAACGGTAGACAGAGGACAACTTCTAGCAAAATCTCCAATCGATTAAGGTAGGTGTCATTTGGTTTTTAGATATTATATAATATACTAAAGGAGCTCAGTGTTTTATTGTTAGATTTTTTACTATTTACCAAGACACAGAGTACCATGAATTAGAGTAATGTAATAATATGGTTATTCTTGTCAAAAAAAACTTGCTAGGCATATAATTAGGGGTGGAGTTGTTTTTTTCTTTTTTCATGGAATACATTTAACATTAAAAAAATAATTGGAAACAAAATGATTTTTCTGATTTTGTTAGGGTTTACTTCTTATGTTATGGTGTGGGTTTAGAGTAAATTCTTTTTTAACTTATTTATAAAGAAGAAGAAAAGGAAACAAATTTTTTTAGAAAACGCCTAGTTGGTTTAAGAGATCTCATAAGAAACTATTCAGGTTTTCATAAATCTTTGTGAAATTTTTTAATTGTAAAACCAGATATAGCTCATTGTTGCACTTTCAAAGTTCATAAATCTTTGTGAAATTTTTTAATTGCAAAACCAGATATAGTGGTATCATATATGTTCTCATTGTTGCACTTTCAAACTCACGATAATTCCATAGAACCCCACCATCAAATAAAAAAATATTATATCTACAAAATTAATTAAGATATATATAAATTAATTCAAATACTCATATTACTAAAAAAATCACAACTTAACTCAGAAAAACAAAAAAAAAATAGTTGACCTCGTGTGTTTAATGTTTATGGCCATTGTTAGGGGAACATGTTGTTATTGGTAGCTATTTTTCTTTCTCTTTTGAATGATAACTAGAGCCTTGATACGATTAAAAGATTGATGTCTTTTCCCAAGTGCAGGAATGTCGAAGTAATAAATAACTCAGCAAGACCGGGGTCGAACCATAGAAAGGTTAATTGTATAAATTATAAATGACAATAATACAATAACAATAATAATAGTAACAACAATAACAACAACAACAACAACAACAATAGTAGTAATATCAATAATAATAATAATAATAATAATAATAATAATAATAATAA
>NW_011501329.1:9531-29504 GCF_000495115.2 Populus euphratica | reverse complement strand
ATACTTGTGCTATGAAAGGAACTTGATTTGTTGTTAACATAAGTTATAATCATGAATGCCTGACAACATTTACAAGTATTAGCATTATTCAAATAAGATAATTATTGTAATCATGTTAACTATTTATAATTTAATTAGAACTTTCTTTGTGTATAATTTCCAATTGAGTAATAAAAAAGAGTTTATATTATACTTATTTGAAATACCATTAGTAGTTCCTATAACCTTAACATTTGTTTTTATCATTGTTTAATTCTCACATTAATCTTATAATTTCAAAGTCTTCTTTAACCTCTTCTTCTTCTTTATCTTATTATTGTTGTTGTTGTTGTTGTTTATAATTTATATAGCTAACCTCCCTATGGTTCGACCCCAATCTTATCGGGATATTTATTACGTCGACACTCTTACACTTGAAAGAAGACATCAATCTTTTAGTCATATCAGTGTCGAAACTCTCAAAGACCATGAACACTATAAATATGGTGAGACACCTCAAATATTTATGTTTTCGCTTGTTAAAGGGTTATTATAATTGTTTATATAGAAAAAACTAGAAAACCCTAATAATATTGAATAAGAGAAATAAATTAGAAGATACATTTCCTTTAAATAGGAAAAAAAAACTAGAAAAACATCATAATAAAGAATAGAAAAAAACTTTTTTTTTTAAAAAAAAGCTTTTATATCAATCTTTCTAGTTTGAAAGGAACTCATTCTTGAGTTTAGTATTAAGTTGAAAATTATCCTTCATTAAGAGCATTATTTTTATGAGCAAGCTACCCCATTATGGGTTTATAACACCTTTGTATGAGACACCTTATCATATGTCCTCACCACAATATTTTGTGTGAGTCACCTCGTGTCCCACCACCATGATTTTAAACAGCAACAATTTACATAGATGAAAATAAAATACTAAATCTTGGATGTCTTTTTCACGAGGAAAACATCTTTATCTCCTCTTACACAAGCACATTTTGTTATGCAACCTTTTAAAAATATTATTATTCTACAACGCACAACAAAACAAAAACTAAAACAGATGGTATTTTTATTGTGCATCACTTTACAAAACACTATTCATTACAATAATGTTTTTTTGGCTTTTTTTTTTAATTTTATCTTTTAACATTTGGTTTATTAAAAATTGAGCTTCATAATTTATTACAGTTTGCATTTTATTTGATTACTCAAGTCTCATGACTTGTTTTGCAGATTTAATAAATTAACTTAGTTGTCTTGGGTTTTTTTCTTTTTAAATTGATTTTTTTATTTTTTTTTAAATTTCATCCTTTAATAATAAATTGATTAGGAGTTAGGCTTCATGATTTATTTTTTATTAGGTTATCTCGATTTTATGACTTAGATAACAGGTTTTGATAGTTAACTTGGATCATTTTATTATATCTTTTTTATGTGACTTTTTTAATTTTATTTTTCAGTAATGGATTGATTAATAATTGTACTTCATAATTTATTTTAATTTACTTTACATGGGGTTATAATAGTCTTATGATCTGAATAAGAGGTTTGGCATGATAAACAAAGTTTTTTTTTTTTTTTAGTTTTCTTTATATTAGATTACCTTGGCTTCTTGAACCGAATCATGGGTTTGACAGATTAATCCTGGTTGACTATGATTATTTTTCATTATTTTTTTCAATTTTATCTTTCAATATTGGGTTGATTAGAAATCAAGCTTCGTAATTTATTTTGATTTTCTTTTTTATGGAGTTATTATGGTCTAATGACTTAGGTTGTGGATTTGACAAATTAATCCAAATTGTTTTTTGTCCCTTTTTTAATTGATATATATTTTTTAAAATTTTATCTTTCCATATTATATTGATTGAAAATTAAGGTTTATAATTTAGCACGTTAATCTAAGTTGACTCTAGTTAATCTAATATATTGTTATCTTAATATTTAAAACAAAAGTATATCATCTTGAATTTTTTTAATCAAATTATGTTTTTACTAGTCGTTTAAGTTACCTTTGAATTTATTAAGTTAATTAGATAACATTACGTCAACCCACGTATGATTTTAATTTTTTTTATTGGAATAAATATTAACAATGCTTGAATATTTCTTTGACATTAAAAAAACTACAGCAACCCATAAATAACGAAAACCAACAATCTAGTAACCACCAAGAATTATTTTTTTTCAAACTATATTTGTTTTGCAGCATACACAAAGCAAAATAACTATTAAGAATTGTTAGTATTTAATATGAATTTAATATGAATTGATGAGGACATGAGTCTTCTTGTTAGTATTTAATATGAATTTAATATGAATTGATGAGGACATGAGTGAAGACACACGAGTAAAAAAATATAAAAATTTATCAAATGCCAAAATTCTCTGATTTTAATATCATCATAACTAAATGGAAATATTTAAAATATTTAATTTCTATTTTTCTATGTCTCCTCTTACTGAAATACTATTACAGTAGAAAAACTAGAAAACACTTATATTATCAAGTATTTAAAATATACTAATTTTTTTTCTTTCAATAAAAAAAAATACTAGAAAAATATCACTAAAAAATAGAATTTAAAATTTTTTTTTTATCTATTTTTCTAAAAAATCCCCATGTATAAAAAAAATCTATCAATTTTAGTGTTTTTTTATATAATTATAATGTAATATAATTATAATAAGCTAAGAGATACAATAATAGTTCCAATTAATTTAATCAGCCATTGAAACTTATTCTTATAAAATTTACTAGTATATTGCCATGCTAAAAAAATATTAAGAATATAAAAAATATTTTAATAATATTATTAAACTTAATTAAATGGATTAATTTTTAAATTTATACTCAACTCTTTGCTAGACTTAAGCGCCTAATCCTAACAATCATGTTGGACTCATGTGCTTTTATTTTTGAAAATATAAGAATTTACTTATAATTATTCTAAAAACATATTTATTTTATATTTGCATCTCTATCTTTTTAATTAAATATATTTTTATCTTTTTTATATTTTTTCTTCTATTTTGGGATATTAATCACACACATCCCTAAAATTCCTTATTTTTTTTTATTAATCTCTAATTTTAGTGAAGAAATCATCTATAAAATTATACAAATTAAAATGGTCAAAATGACAATAAGTTTTTTACAAATATAATATTTTCTTTTCCTATTACATAATATATCAATTCAAAAATTCAAAAGTTTTATCTTATGATCGTATATATCAATTTTTTTGTATATACTAATAGTTATAATGTAGAATAAACTCTTATTGTAATAAACTTTAACAATTAGATTATGCAATATCTCAAATTTTAAAAAAACATGAACCATTTAAAAAACTATCTGACACTTGGATGAAACATAAAATTAATATTTTTATTCAGAATGCATATAAAAAAAGAAGTTCATATTTGAATACTCGAAATAAATCACTTACAACTCAACATTCTTTTTTTCCATTCTTTCTTCTTTATAAATAACAAATTTATAAAATAAATTGCACAAACAAAAAAGAATTTACAATTAAGTTCAACTATATATAAATGAAAAATTCTACTTATAAAATAAATTACACAAACAAAAAAGAGTTTACAATTAAGTTCAACTGTATATGAATGAAAAATTCTATTTGAATGAGGCCATGTTTGTTTTTGCAGTCCAATAATATTTTTGAAAAATTTTAAATTTTTTGACTTAGATGCGGGTCTAGCAAACTATATTAAATCTAAGGTACGTGAGATTGGAAAACATGTTTGATTTTACAATAAATAAAAATAATAATTATGCACTTTAATTTTTACGAGAGAGAAAAAAAAGAAAAAATATAAACAATTAGTCATTAATGGCAATCCAACCATTATCTGTCTTCATGTATCACATCATGTGGAAGAGGACACGATTGTGTATCCAGTTAGATATGCAGAAAACTAGATTTGCCCATTAAAAAGTATCATATGCATCTCTTTAATAGCGCGACACTACCTACTTGTTAGGACATGAGAAATATACACTTGTAATTTTTTAATTTAAAAATAATAAATATATTGTGAAATACTAAAACACCTTATGGTCCCTTTAATTATACAAAAGATTTATAAAAAAATACTAAAATACCCACTAAAAACAAAGTTTCCTTTTTAAAATTTTTTAAGCTAAAAGCATTATTGTATTTAAAAATTAAAAAAACCTAAATATTTTTGTGGAAAAGACCTAAAAAATATTTATCTACTTATAAAAAAATAAAAAATAAAAAATAAAAAATAAAAAATAAAAAATAAAACTATAATTACAATTTATAATAAAAAATTTATTGATGTACAATGATTTATTTTTCCGAACATTTAACTTTTGTTATAATTTTAAAAACAGCAGCGCATAAATATTTCGAGCCCACCGAAAAACTTAGATGCGCGGCACACGCGCGCGCCGGCAGAATTGTGCGTGTGGTTCTCAAGTTTAATTTATTTTCTTTTCTCACGTGCTAGTTTAGGGCCTAATTTGCCCTCATCTGCTCGCAGCTGCCTATCCCCAATCCACGCATCTCCCTCCTCTCTCCTTATTCCTGTAACCCTAGCCCTAATGCGAACTTTCTGTTATTTCATTTAGAAACCACGAAATTCTTCACACTGCAACTATAGTGTAATGCGTAGTTGTGCAGGTACATCGAAAATCGAGACTGCTCCAGTTTTCGAATTTGACAATGGAGGATTTGACAGAGACAGAGATTGGGAGCTCTGTCGAATCGTTTCAAAAGTTTTTGGATTCGCAGAGAGAGCTTTTTCACAACCAAATCGATCATCTTCAAAGAATTGTTGTTACTCAATGCAAACTCACCGGCGTCAATCCTCTTTCTCAAGAAATGGTGTGTCTTTTTCCTAATTTCTTTATAAATCATAATTTTTATGGCTTTCCCCCTTGTTATAACCTTTTTTTTTTTTTTAATCTTTTGAAATCATACGCAGGCTGCTGGCGCTCTGTCGATAAAAATTGGTGAGTTTTTTGGGGGCTTCTACCTTACCTTTTTATGAATATACTGTATCGATATGATTCTATTTGTCTTGATAATGATTAAAAGTCTTGTAAAATGGACTGCTGTCGGTCACTACTAACACTGTATGTCGATTCGGCAGGAAAAAGACCCAGAGATTTGATAAACCCTAAGGCTGTCAAGTATATGCAAGAAGTTTTCTCTATCAAAGATGCAATTAGTAAGAAGGAATCACGTGAGATTAGTGCTCAATTCGGTGCTACAGTTACGCAGGTGATTTTCCTTTCTTTATGCTTAAGTCTGGCTTGGGACAAAATTCATGCATTGACTTTCACCATTGCTCTGCATGTATTTACACGAATTTGGAGACATATGCCTTCATTTATATTGATTACTTTTTTGCAATTTTTTCTTGTTTTGATCCAAATTTATTTTTAGCGTCTGGATGTGTATATGTTATTGCTCATGACATGGTGTTGCATCGGCTATAGGTTCGAGATTTTTTTGCAAGCCAGCGAATGAGAGTGAGGAAACTGGTTCGGTTGTCAAGGGAGAAGGCTATTAGAGTTAATGCACACAAAGGACCTCAAGGACCTCAAGATGGGGTCCCAACAACATCTGATGCTTTGATGCCTGTTGATTTGGTTCCCTTGAACTCTGTTGCCCCAAATCCAGTTCCCATGAATTCTGTTAGCCCCAATCCAGCTTCCTTAAATGCTGTTATCCCCAATCCATTTTACTTGAACTCTGTTGCCCCCAATCCTGTT
Source organism: Populus euphratica (assembly GCF_000495115.2). Taxonomy (NCBI): domain Eukaryota; kingdom Viridiplantae; phylum Streptophyta; class Magnoliopsida; order Malpighiales; family Salicaceae; genus Populus; species Populus euphratica. Next base: position 23,749 of record NW_011501329.1, on the reverse strand, counting down.
CCCTTAAACTTTGCTAGCCCCAGCTCAGCTCCCTTAAACTTTGCTAGCCCCACTTCATCACCCTTAAACTCTGCTAGCCCAAATCCCGTTCCCTTAATTTCTGTTAGCCCTAATCCAGTTCCCTTAAACCCTGCAAGCCTGAACCCAGTTCCCTTAGACTCTGCTGCCCAGGATCCTGTTCCCTTAAACGCTGTTGGTCCTTCCAGGGTTGATGAAGTACCCTCTTGCTCAACACAGGATGATGTGTTGCCTGGTTTAGATGAATTAGATAAACATTTTGCTGAGAAGATTTTTGATTTGTTGCGGAAAGAAGAAACATTTTCTGGGCAGGTGAAGCTCATGGAATGGATCTTGCAAATACAGACTCCAGCTGTTCTAAATTGGTACTTTGCAACCTGCTATATGTATCTAACAAGATGTGATTTTTTCTCCATTTGCATTTAATCTTTTCCATGCATGTTCCCAGGTTTCTTGTTAAAGGTGGTGTCATGATTTTGGCAACATGGTTAAGTCAAGCAGCTGCTGAAGAACAAACAAGTGTTCTTCTTGTCACCTTGAAGGTAATTGTAAATTTTTATCACTTTCCCTGCAATTTTCTTACCTCATAAACATGCTTAGGATTGCATCTATGGTGTATGCAGGTATTCTGTCATTTACCCCTACATAAAGCTCCTCCTGAACACATGTCAGCTGTACTTCACAGTGTCAATGGACTGCGGTTTTACAGGACTCCAGGTGTACTTTTGTTCAGAGAGTTATGATGTGCCTTTTGATCTTCCTATATTATGCTTCTTGTTCTCTCATTCTTACATATTACATCAGATGTCAGTTTCTAATTACTAATTGATAAATGAACTCCATGGGCTATTTATAATGTTTGTAACTGTTCTTATTGCTCGGGTAGGATAGTTTCTGGTTTTTTTTTCTTTCTCATTATGGATAACAAAGGTCATACCAGTTTGTTATGATTACATATAAAGATATTGTCAACATTCTGGTGCTTTTATTTTTTGTAAACCAATTTGATCACAGACTGCTTCTGTGCTTATCAGACAAATAAGCAAGATGGATGAATTAGCAGTTGTGCTTCCTTTCTTTGTGTATTGTTCGGTATTGACACCATTCTGGCCAGTGTTGCCAAGAGGCGCCGAGGCACTTGCCTAGGCGCTCCATGCAAGGTGAGGCCCCGGCGCCTTTATTAGCCTCATACGTTGGATTTCAATGAGTTACTGCCTAGGCTAGCGCCTTGTGAGTGGGTGCAAGGCGCTAAGGCTAATGCTTGCTTGAAGTTCCTTTTCTGCTGGGTTTTTCTTTTTTTTAATGATATATGTTTTGACCTATTTGTCCATCTTTTTAATTTACCACAAGAAACAACTTAGGGGTATTTTTGTAAAAAACAAAGATTAGGGTAAAAAATTAAAATAAATCATTAAAGTCGGAGACAAACAGACAATTAAGAACACTTAGAAGAGAAACACCAGCCACACTTTCTTTTTTCAACAGTGGGAGTCGGAGAACAACACATCTGTACAGGTAATACTTTATTTTTTTTCTAAACAAGTGCAGTATGGTTTGAGAGATGAGGATTTCGATTATAATCATGAAATGGAGGGTATGGAGGATTCAAGTGAAGGAGAGGAAAGAATGGATGAAGATGTTTTTGAAGATAAATGAATAGTGATGATGATATGTAATTTTGCTTTTTAATCTATTTGGCTACTTGCTACTTTAAATTATCTTATTTTGTTTTAAGGGTGAAAAATGTAACTTTATATGACCATGTTATGGTATTTTATATTTTCTTTTGATTTTCTAATGATCTAATCTTAAATGGGAAGATATATATTTGTTTTTTATATAATATAATATAATATAATATAATATTTATAGCATATTGCCTTGAGTTTTGTATTGTTTGATATGAGATACATCTGTGTGCTTCCTTTCTTTATGTGCCTTGTGATAATTTTGAACCTTATTTATCTGATTTGAAGATCAGACATATCAAACAGGGCCAGGGTTTTGTTATCAAAATGGAGCAAGCTGTTTGCAAAAAGTCAAGCAATCAAAAAACCCAACGGCATAAAGTCGTCTACAGATGCACAGGACATGATTTTGAAGCAGAGGTAAGTTCATGTGATTACCTCCTATACTTGCAAGATTTGTTTAGTCAAATCTCATCTTTTGGCTCTAATTTTGTGCAGCATTGATGAAATTATGGGCAATGAATCATGGCAGTGTGATATTGGTAATCCTGTAAGTTTTATGCACAATCAGTTGCTGCTCAAAAGTTGACTGATGTTATAGGACTTCTCTAATAGCTTTTATTCTGAACAGGATGGTGTTCTTGCTCTCTCATCCGAAAGCTCTGAAAATATCAGGTATTGATATGTTTTTTTTTTAGAAAGCTCTGAAAATATCAGGTATTGATATATATATATTTTTTTTTTAACTTGTTATTGGTGTTTGTTGGGGGCCTTTAGCCTAAATTTCTTTGTTTTTAGGAAAATTGAGTCTTCGCAAGCATTGAAGCTGTTGCCTGCATCAACAGATGATTTGAGCAGGAAGCACATTCTAGGCACATCTTCATCCCGTATCCTCAGAATTTTTTTTTTTAAGTGGTGCATTACAATTTCTCTGGCATTTGAAGGAAAATTGATTGACTTATCTTTTCCTTGGTTAACTGATGAAGCTCTTGCTTACATCATCATATAGTTTCATCCATCTCTTAGTGCATGCTTGTTTTACACACAGTAAACTGGTCACTGCATTATTAAATGAAAAGTCCAAAATTCTTACCATTTTATCTATGATATAAACAATGGCCTGGGACATACCTTGTCAAAGTATTCACCATTAGGTTAAATATATTTTCCTGACAGTCTTAGGGTTTAAAAGCTTAGCTTAGGAAACTTGTATGGCAAGAACTGATACATGCTCTACTCTTTTCACCCATGCTAGCTGTTACAGTGATTATAATGGTGAGGGCAGCCCTAAACCACTGACTTGTATTAGCTTTTAGTTGATATTGATCTACTGTGTTTTATTATTGGTTTCCCCCAGAGCTGGCACATGGAGTAAGAGAGGAATTTGATTATGCATTTGCTTGTACAGGATTGGTTGTTCTTCTGGATTTGTCCTTTTCTTTACCAGGAAAAGAGTCCAAATCAACTGAAGCGATTGATGATCTTTAAGCTTTTTTATAATGTTTCCGTTGTAATATTTACATGATACAATGCAGCAAGGAAATCATTTGATGCTACATGGGCAAGTCAGTTCAGTTACCTGGACAAGCTTATCTGGTTGCCTTTTGTAGACATGTAATTGGTAAAACCACCTTTTTGCTCCTATGCTTGTAGCAAATGGTTTTCTTACCCCTGCATTTCAAATTTGGTTGATTGACACCAAAATTGACAAAATGTTGGTCAATTTGTCCCAATCAATAAATGAATTGCCTTCTTTTGAAAACTACAGCAGCCTCAACACCAGGATCTTTGTTGTCTGGCCAGTTTCAGGGTCATTTGGTGGTGGAAATGGTGGCGAGCTAGAAGTGAACATCATCAACATGTAGGAGGGATTTTTTCAAAACATTTGATTGAGTACTTCAATTTTTTAAATGTGCAATTTTCTTCTGTTGTAACAGCCTATTTAACTGCAATTATTGATTTCAGCCAATTGACCAACATTTTATCGAGTTTGGTGTCAATCAACCAAATTTTAATGCAGGTGGCAAAATCATGTTATAGTCTAGCTGATTATAAAAACGAAATTAATCAGTTCCTTAGTGATGCTGGCGATGATTTCAAGTTAATTATCTTGCTATATGTTTGGTGAAATCTCACACAAAAGTTATATTGCTTTGGAATATGCGGAAATTCTCACATAATCTCCGTACTTTTTAAGTAATGAATGAGCAACATTAATCTGACTGACAATCTCAAAATATTTGAATTTCTTGTAGCTATTAATTGATAGATTTTGCTTATTATCAAATTTAAGGTATAAGTATGGCAGTAAATTGTCATTTGTTCAATTATCTTTGCAGTTCTTATGTGAACAAATCAACTAAAATGTATATTTGAAGTTTTTGTTCTTATATCTGTGGTCCATGGGTTTCTTGCCAGCTTCTTGTCAGTTTCATGATGGAAAACCCCTTCAGCAACCCATTTGGGGGCATAACCTTCAGAAATTGTTGGTTGTGTTAATGGTTTATGTGGAATCCTGGTTGAATGGTTGATAAAGTCGTGATTTTTGCTTAGTCATTTTGACTGATCAATTTTACCTCATCCCAGATATATTGCTTGAAGTGCAAGAGCACTTTTGATTGTTGTTCTATTTGTTTTACCTTTTGTTTGTCAAAGATTGGTCTCAGATGTATTCATTTATCAAGCTTCTCTGTTTTTCGTTTTCAGCTGGCGCCTAAAAATTAAAAGCTCCTAAGGGATTTTATTTTCTTGGAATTGGAAATAATTCATCCTCTTGAATGACAGAAGCACCTCAATGATAAATGTGCTTTTGTAGTTTTCTTGTTTCTTTGTTTGGATGAACTCTTTTAGGTACGTCCCTTAGCTAGTAACAGATACAAGAGAACGTAGAAAAGTTCAGCTTGTTGAACAGCCAGGCCAGAAAACAGCTGGCAGAAGCCTTCAGGCGACCAAAGCTGCTTCTGTTAATCAAGGTCGCCCGATGTCTGCTGATGATATCCAAAAACCAAAAATGCGTGCTTTATTCATGCAGAACAAGCATGGGAAAACAGGTTCCTCATCCAATGGAAGCACTGGTGTGAAAAATGGAGGGCGTAATAAGCCTTCAAGTATGACCACCAGTCTGTGTCCAGTTTCTAAAATTCATATCCGGCCGAAGATTGAGGAATACAAGAAACTTGTGACACCTCCCCCCCAAGTTTCTAGTAAGGTTGAGGGTTTCCTTGATCTAAAGAAAGAAATCAATTCAAAGGAACCCATGGGGGGAGTTTCCAGTAAAGTCCAGATCCCATGGCAGACTCCTCCAGGTACATGTGCTTTTGGTTTTTCTTTCTTGGTTGCTTTGATGTTCGATTAGTAATATCAGCGCAGGTGAGTCGATGCTTTATGGATAAAGCAAGGCAACTTTTTAAACTGTTATCTGAATCTTAATAGTGTGCAATCAAGAATTCCAGGATCATTTTGTGTGTATTGTATGTAGTTATAGATGAGATACAGACACATTTAAAATATTTGTTGTTTAATAGTTTTGGATATATGTTAATATTCAATTTCTAGTTTGACACTTTCCATTTAATTGTTCATCCCTTGATTCCCTGCCATGTCATCACAATTATTTTGGTTTTTGGATTGACCTTGTAATACAGCAAGTGGATAGCCTTTACAAATACAACATGTGTCAATGTGTATTGTAGATGCTAACTAGTTTGTTGATAAAGACTATTTTCTGTAGTTGTGGGGACGTGGATTCAAAAACTTGTTTCATGCTGTTAATGTTCTCAAGTACTTTTCACCAGGAAAGAGAGTAGTACCTGAACTGTTAATGTCTTGTGTGAAAATTCAGCATAAGATCAGAACAATACAAGTTACTTTATAAAGTGAAGTTTATGCTTACCAGGTTTTATAGCATTGGTGGGTAACAAGTGACAATGGCATCTTAACTGGACGCAGATGCTATGAACATGAAAGTTATCTATCTTATTACATAGGCACATTGATTTTTAATTCTTTCTCAATTATGGTATCCATGTACAATATGGTATCAAATCATGTCAATTGCTTCAAACCTGAAACTCCTGAATATGGTTGCTGGATTGCATTGGTGAGGACATGAAATTTAAAGGTGAAAATGATGTACTTGTGGTGTTTTTGGTTTCCTCACGAGTTTTCTATACAACCGTAAGTATTGTTCCTTATCTTGGAATTGAGCACTTATCAAGCACTATATCATGAGTGAAAAGGGGTTTGCAGCTTATCATTTTTTGGACTGGGGACTGTATATTGTCAGCATGGGGTCCAAAGAACTTGTTGCTGTACTCCAAGCAGGGAGGTTCTTGTTTCAAATTTGTAAATATATTAAACACTGCATAGAGAATCAGTTTTATGTAAGTGGATAATCAGCTTAGGCACTATTTGGACTTTGGCTAGACAGGATCCAGGACTTTCACAACAGGGTTCTTTGCAAATTGGGTGGCTGAGCTCCGTCACTTCTTGTGTCTTTTTTATTCCTCTGAAAACCAAACTGCTATCTTCAACTTCTCATGGGTTGTCCAAGATTATTTGATTTTGTTCAGGCTTTTCTCTTGTGCTGCTGCTTTCCTGTGGTATTTCTTATTAGCTCAATGCACATTCTATGGTTTTTTCAGCCTTTTATGCACTTCTCTTTTCTGCAGAAATAAAACTCAGCGTTCTCTGGAGAGTGGGAACTGGTGAAAATAGCAAAGAAGTTGATGTTCAGAAAAACAGAAACCGTAGGGAGATAGAAACCATCTATCAGACAGTCCAGCAGATACCATCTAATCCAAAGGAACCATGGGACCTTGAGATGGATTATGACGACTCATTGACCCCAGAGATTCCAATTGAACAGCCACCTGATGCTGATGTTGCAGAAACACAGGTTTCCCATACTGAACATGTAAATACAGTAGTTGCATCTGCACCTTCCCTGTCTCAGGTTGGTGGAGGGAGTGCAACTGAACCAGATCTTGAGTTGCTTGCTGTACTGTTAAAAAATCCAGAATTGGTTTTTGCATTGACTTCTGGCCAAGCTGGCAATTTATCAAGTGAAGAAACTGTGAAGCTGCTTGATATGATTAAGACAGGAGGGGCTGTTCTGGCAGGTTTAAATGGGCTTGGTGGGAAAGTGGAGGAGAAGGTTGAAGTCTCACTTCCATCGCCAACTCCTTCAAGCAACAATCCTGGAACGGTGCGTGACTTAGGCCAATATTGCAAATTTTTTTGCGTATCATTAAACTGTCGTCAACTTCCTATGGGTAGAGCTATTTGCTCTCTTGCAATTTAGTAAATCTAAATTCACAGGGAAGCATAAATTAAAATCTGAAATGGACAAAGCTCAACTTGCAATGGAAATAAAATAAAGGTCAAAATGAACTTGGGCAATTAGAGGTGTGACCAGTTGTGGAACTTGGGATTTGACCATGGGAATTGCTTGGATGTTTTCAGCAGTGTAGAAATTGGTTTTGCAGTTCTTGAACTCCTCATCTATTAGAGTTGCTATCAATGGCTGGAAAATATGGTTGAAGCATTTTTCTGCCATTGTTCATCCACTGATTATCCTATCTCCCTTTAGCTGGGAATGATGGATTGATGTGTCCCATGCTGTGAAAATTGTGCTCGACTTAAAATGTAGTGGCCCCCTCGCAGGTGTTGTCATAGGAAAAAAAAAAGTAAATAAAAATGGTATATAATTGTTTTCAGAATTCATTATATATATATATATATATATATATATATATATGATATGTGCTAATAAACACTCTCTTTGGTAACTTTGTAAAATATGCAGAGTGGATGGAGATCAGAATTTGCCAAGAATCCATTTTCCCAGCAGGCTTCAATGGGGAACAGAGTTGTATACAGTGATCCTGGAGTCCCCACCAGTGTCCCCTTAGCGGAAAAGCATACTAGCTTGGTGCAGCATCAAAATCAGGCCACTAGTATCAGAATACCGCAGCAGCAAGCTAGCATTCCATTACTATCCCAGCATGTTTCGGCAGTGATGAACCCTTTCTCATTGCCTCAGACAAGTTCCATAGTACCTGAAAACCGACAACCTTCAATAGTTCTCCCAGCAAACCAGAGTTACCCCTCAAATTCTTCAATGTTACAGACACCATCCTCAGAAATGGTTTCAACCATGAAAATTCTACCTGTTAACACCCCTCCCTTGCTAAACCTTTCAGCTGCAATGAACAACATAAAATCAACTACATCCGTTTCTTTCACATCAAATCCACAAGAGACACGGCTAGTTCCTTTTCCACCATCAACATCCACCATACCAACACAGTTACAGTCACAACCTGCCCAGATAAACGAACCTCCGATTGTATACTCCACACGGCCGCATACTGGCGATGTAGGTCCAGTGGCTGATTCCCGGAGAGTTAGGCAGGGTTTAGTCTCAAACTCCCCTTCCCAAGTTAATCAAACAAACTATGTTTCATCATTTGGAGGGCCTGTGCAGCCATCGTTGAGGTCAGGTCCTCCTTGGGAAAGAAATGAATATGTGGGTGATGCGGGTGATGAGGGTTATGAGTCTTGGAGTCCGGAGAATAGGCGTTATGAATCACAAGAGTACATGCCAGGGAGAAACTATTCAGGACCCAGATCCAGAATGAATTCAGGATGGGATTATATGCCTAATAATAATAATAATAGGTCCAGGCAACGGAATTCTTCTGGGCATGGGGACCGTAACTGGAATGGAAACAGAAGATGGCACTGATTGACTTGGAAGCTTCTTTCATAATATGGCCTGGCTTGGGCTGATCCATTGCTTAGAGTGAAAGTAATGACAGGGATTTACACGCTATAGGGTGTGGTTGTGACGAGGAGAATTCTAACAGCGAATGCAAATGTTTAGATACTCGGGATTCGATACTAAATTTTGACTGAAAGCATCTAATACTAGGACGAAGTTGCAGCTCTTGCTTTCTTCGAGATGATACTCTTGAGCATCTAGTGTCTAAAAAACTTGAGAAAAGAGATGCCTCTGCGTCATTGGGACGTGGTCTTGGTAAAGTAACTAGAATCTCCCTTTTTTATTTTATTTTATTTTATTGTATTCATTTTTCGATTTCAAGAATTTAAACAAGGATGATTTCAAAAAGATGAGTGGAAATTAAAATGCCATCCATGAGTTTGACCAATATGGACGTTTTTGTTTCGAAAAGGAAATCCTTAAGATTAGTAGACTGTCGGAGGAGGGAAAGATGGTTCCAATCGCATTGACGATGAAGTTGCAAGATGGCATGGAATTATTACAGGCTATGCACCAGCATCACTCAGGTTCAAGCTTTGGTAGCTGCAGTGCAGTGGCACCAAACAACGCGGGACACAGAATTTGAAGAGACGTCGCATAATCCGTGATTCAATGAAGTCAAAGAATATTAATCATTATTATTGTTAAAAAAATAAAAACCACCATCGAATGAGTGAAATCACAATTTAGTCATTAACATGTTACACCAATATCAATTGAATATAAAATATATTTTTTCATCAATTCGGCCTCGAACTTAATTAATACAAACCATGGGAAATATACTTCGGTGTCAAAATTTATCCTTGAAGGAGCATGTGTAGAAATGGGTTGGCACTTAAGAAGGGGTTTCTGCTTAAGCCTCTCTTTGAGATTTCAGTGTAAATAGAGAGAGAGGTTGGTTATTTGTTTAAAATTAATTTTTAATTTTTATATTGTTTTAATTTGTTAGTGTTAAAAATAAATTTTAAAAAATAAAAAATATTATTTTAATATATTTCTGATAAAAAAATATTTTAAAAAGTTATCACTTTTCAATGCACTTTAAATGTGATTCAATTACAATGTTTGGAATTCTTGAATTAAATTTAATTTAAAGATTCTAATAAAATTTGACATTTGGAATTAAGTGTTAAGAATTGAATTTTAAATGAAATTTAATCTCTAAAAAAATTATAAAAATAAAATCCAATCTTTAAAAAAATTATAAAAATAAATTAGAGGTGAGCTCTTGTCATTTAGAATTTAGAAAAGGAGAAATTTAATGTTCAAATTAGCTTTTCTAAAACATTTATTTATTATGAAACTTTTAAAGAAATAGATGAAAGAAATTATAATAATATAAAAATTAAATTAAATATCATTAAAAAATACAGCAATTGAATTCAAATCAATTAAATTTAATTACATTAAGAAAAAATGGGTTCCAACGACTAGTTAAGGCAAGAAAATCTAGCGAATATCAGCATCAAAATAATAATAGGTGCTGACCACAATAATATTTCTTCTCTCTTGCTCTCTTTCTTTTCCTGCCATGCCAAGTGCCCTCTAGAAGAAGAAGAAGAAGAGGAAGAGGAGGAATCGGAATCATATTCCTATCTCTTTGCCTATCCATATCCCTATCCCTAGCTCCTTCTCCATCCTTCATTTTTATTTTGGCCTTTGAATTTCCTTCCTTCCAAAAAACATAAAATAATGGGATTCAAATTCTACAAAAGGTTTAGTAATTCAATCTTGTTGTACAAATCATCCCATTTTATCTCTTCAGGACGCCATACGAGTGCTACTAGCAGTGCCTGTGCCAGCTTCCTACTCCAACCACCCTTCAATTCTCACTACCAAGTTAATAATAACAATAGGTATAACAACCCTCCTCCTTTCATAATCCACAGAAGGTGGCATTTTGGCCATTCTCATGCCCATCACTCTGACCACCACCACCGACCCTCTCCTGGTGAGCAAAGCGAAAGTATATTCCGTTTGGGACTCGCTGCCGATATCGGCTTGGCGGCTGGAAAGGCTTTCACTGGCTATTTATCTGGTAGCACTGCCATCATCGCCGACGCTGCTCATTCTGTCTCTGACGTGGTGCTTAGTGGGATTGCGTTGTGGTCTTTCAAAGCTGGGATGGCTCCTAAAGATAAAGAACACCCTTATGGTCACTTTTTTTAATCTGTACCTAAGCTCTACTCACACTCTCTCTCTCTCTTTTGGTTTAGGTTTTAGGCTGTAATCATGTAATTTGTTGAAAAACGATTATTAATGTCTTTTAATCCTAGCAAATCTATGCAGTAATGTCCAAATTAGTAAAACATATTTGGCTGTTTTAACTTGTCTTAGGTTGGGATTTCTTTTGCATCTGTCCTTGTGAAAACATTGATATTTTAGAGGAAGCAGAGAATAATCTAAATTTTGTTTTCCCTCTTAAACATCCAGAAAGACCTGCGCTTGTCTATCGATAAATCATCCTGGGATTGATTTTTAATTGATCCGGGTTGGTTCATTCAATCGCTTCATGATGATATATGCACATAATAAAGTTTGTTTTGCCCGTCTTGTATTGAGCACCGTTTTTGTTCTATAGAACCTTAGCTTCAAATGTGTCTTGGATACCCTTAGTAACAGCTAAATTTGATGTGCCGTATTTATTTTTGGTTCCTGAGTTTTTTTTTTTCTTCGCATAAGGTGTACAATAATCTTTTAGATTCATTGTGCATAGGGGCCTGTTTCTTGGTTTCATAATTGGTTTTCCTTCCTCTCAGGGCATGGCAAGTTTGAAACTCTTGGAGCCCTTGGGATATCTTGCATGCTTTTAGCAACTGCTGGTGGTATTGCGTGGCATGCATTAGATCTTTTACTTGTACAGTTCATTTCCTCTTGTTTCTCATCTTCATTAGCACCGACCATGAAGCTTGCCCACATTTTGGAATAAAATTACTCTACCTGCTTCACATAAACTTCATAAAGGATTTTGAATAAAAAATTGTAGAAATCAACCTTTTTCGTGTGCAGGGGTTGCTGACTGCAGTGCCTGAGGTAGCAAACCATCCATTGACCCATGAACATGTGCATAATCATCTTCAAGGTGGGCATCATCATGGGGTTGACATGGATCATCCCATCCTTGCTTTGAGTATGACAATTGTATCAATTTCTGTTAAAGAAGGGTAAGATATGTTGCATTATTTCTGGACAATCCTCTTTTGTTTCCTCTTTAGGAAGAGGTGGTTGCTTCTCTTTCACTTGCCTGTTTAATAGCCTTGAAATTATTCATTTGGCAGATATACCACGGTCTATTCAGATAATAATAACTTTATGTTGATGGACATATCCTTGAAGTCTTTTCTTTTGCAATGGTTGTGCTGTCATTGTGTGATGATGGTTTTTGAAGTGCAACTTTGGTTAATAAATCTCATTTGAAACATGTAGCCTGTTTTGCTAAATATTTCTATATACACACACCCGTGTCCATGGCTTGTAAAGGCAAAAACAACTAGGAGGTTTCTGTATTCTGTCTATATATGTATCTATGATCCTTACATCCCACTCTACATCCTTTATTTCTTGTGCATAAGATAACACTCTAACCACGTTCTGGCTTGTCTATTTCCTGTCTATAACATCTTTTCCAGCTTCCTTTTCTATTGAAATCTATGATCTTGGCTCATTTATCTTTGTGTCACCTCATGTTTTTTTTTCCTGCAGGCTCTTCTGGATAACAAAACGAGCTGGGGAAAGGCAAGGAAGTGGACTAATGAAAGCAAATGCTTGGCATCATCGTGCAGATGCCATTTCATCTGTTGTTGCTCTTATTGGTGTTGGTAAGAAGGTTTTGTTCATGTAGCTGGCATTCAGTATGGTTTGGTCTAAGTTGAACATGAAGCTAATTGTTCCAAGATATTTTAACTAAGCAGCATAATTTGTTTAAGACTTGCAGTGTATAGTTTAGAATTACTTCAACATAATGACAGTCTGTAGATTAATAATCAGTACATAATCCATTTAAAAATCTGAATTTGATTTAATGTCATGGAAGATTTGTCAAAAAACACATTATCAAGACCTCAATAAGTTTTGGATCTATAAGATTCCTAAAATTAAACTGATGTGAAAGCCGAAATCATGCTTGCAAGATGTGTTTCACTTAATTTATAAAAAAAATCTGTCTTATATACTAGGCAGCCAATTGTTATTTCAAAATTTCTTATTTTGGTGCCAACTGTTAAGTGTTTTTGAAATGTCAATGCTCGCGTGAATGATGAATAACACTTAGCCCTATTCTTTCTCATCATTCCTGCACAAAGTATTTTATGGTGCCTTTTCATAGCATATTATGACGTGAGGCTGTAACCTGGTTCATCCTATTGACTTGGGCAAAGTGCTGGCCTGCTTTTCTTCTATCTTTAGTTTCACTGAAGTGATTTATTAGTAAAACATAGGCAGATGTAAAAGCAAGACTTTGAACAGAGGACCTCCTGGTATCCTTGGCCAAATTTTAACCACTTGTGCTAACCCTTGGTACCATGGCCATTTCTATACGTCTTATAAAGCACAAGCCATATAGTGATATAGTCTGTTTCATCTTTGGAAAAACTGTTTTCCAATTCTTCTAATAGATAGGATTCGATACACTTTTAATCTTCTTGTTCTGTCCATTCATTTCTCCCAAGTGTTCTTAAATCACTGATGCTAGTTGACCATCAATTTATTCTTCATCACTTTAGGAGGGGCTATTCTTGGAGTAAAGTTCCTGGATCCTCTTGCTGGACTTGTTGTCTCGAGTATGATACTTAAAGCTGGACTTGAATCAGGGTACCAGAGGTATACCTCCAATTACTTTGACTTAATCTTTCACCTAGCATCAGATGCATTTTCTAGCGGCATGAATCTCCTTATCTGACATCATGTTATGGACAAATCATAGTGTTTTGGAATTGGTAGATGCTGCAATCCCAGAGGAAGATCTGTATCCTATAAAGCAAACAATACTACAAGTTCAGGGAGTCCAGGTAGGCATCGGGATTTTATTCCTATAAACCCTTTTCTTTTCAGAACTTCGATGGTCATTTGTTTGGTGTTCACTATTCACTTAATATTACCTATCATTTAGGCTCTTTTGGTTGCTGACATAGGTTCAGAATACTGAAAGTCGCTACTTAACAATAGTGGAAAATGCATAAGCTAATAGCTGTGAATTTCCCATGACAATGAAATTTCCTTTTAGTTTTGTCAGTTTGCAATTTTGTCCCATGTATTGAACCTAAAACTAATGGGACAGTTCAACTTTTTCAGCTCAACATCTTTGGTTGGCTGGCTTTGCATTAAATTTGATTCATAAACATAGAATAGTCAGATATGATGCTAACTGCTAATCAGTAAATGAATGTGGTTCTTCTGTACAACCATCTCCTTTGCCATGAGTCTGCTTGGAATGCCAGAGACATGGTGCCAGCTTTTGCAGCAAGAGACCTTGTAGTGCTTAACATACCTAAGAAAATTAATACAGCAGAAAATACTCTTTCAAGTTTTGCAGGTTGTCCATGAATTTTTGTTCATGCACATCCAAGTATGACTTTTAATAAGCTTACATGCTCGTTCTATCAAAACTCACACTATATAAAAATAATACACATTTGATCGCAAATATGATTACCAGTTAATAAAAAATTCCAAGGGAACTTTTTATTATTATTTGCTGGGACAGTTCGGGTGGGGGGGGGGGGGGGTT
>NW_011501329.1:0-9462 GCF_000495115.2 Populus euphratica | reverse complement strand
GAGAGTTGGGGGGGGGGGGGGGATTTTTGATCTCAATAATTAATAACCAGTGGAATGGCCATACCACCCATGAAATTACTGAGACTTTTGAACACCATGTAAAACTATGAAGTGTAATTTCTTTTACTTATTTGTTCATATTTTGGGGAATAAAAGCATCTCTAGATCTTTTCACTTTATCATGATACTTTACGAGTCATTTAAGGGATTTTGTAGAACCATATACCTGATTGGAGATTTTATCACTACTCAAATGGAAATTTTGAAGTTGATGGAGTTGAATAGAATTATCAATAAAAGGTAGAAAGGAATAAAAATGTGATCATCCCTTTTGCATGGCCTGTAAAGTGTACTTTATCATTAGTGTGATCATCCCTTTTGCATGGCCTGTAAAGTGTACTTTATCCTAAATCCTGTCATATATGTTGAATGATGGTTGAGTATTTTTAGTTGGTCTTTGCTTCCTTGCATTGTTGCTCAAGAATCCTTTGTAATTTTTTACAGGGATGCCATCGCTTGAGAGGAAGGAGAGCTGGTTCATCTCTATACCTTGATGTACATATTGTGGTGGGTTGTTCTTCTGAATGTCAAGTTGTTTGATGCTTTTGTGGTACAATTCGAAGTTTAGTTGAAAAACTGAATTTATGTTAAGACAATTGACCTTGTGGTTTCTCTCTTGATTTATACTTGCAGGTTGATCCTTTTCTTAGTGTTAGTGCTGCTCATGAAATCGGTGAAAATGTTCGCCAGGAAATTCACAACTCCCATCCAGGAATAGCTGAAGTTTTTATACACATAGGTATGATACTTGATTCTATCATCTGCCATAAATGGTCGAGAGAGAGGGTAACACAATGGATGACATCTTTTGGATAATTATTATTTGACTTAAAAGCCTTCGAAATCAAATTGGGTAGTCCCAACAAGGAGTGTCAGTTGGATCCTGTTTATTTTAGTTGTTAATCCAAAGTTCCAAACCCTTGATTTTCTGTTTGCCTTCTAATTTCTTGGTCAACATGGTCTATAAAATGATTCAATGTCTAACCATCTTTCTTATGTCCTTATTTTGCTTTCCAGATTAAGTGTCATTACCGTTTGTCTAACAATTCACCATATGTGATCACCTTTTCCCTTTACATATATACAATTGACTCTACAGTTGTGTCCTATTACATTTTCTAATGTGCTTGCAGATCCCGCATATTTATGTATTTCTCCTACTATGATGGATCAAGAAGAAAATTTAAATGGAAAAGGGAATCAGAATAAAAAGATTTCTTTGGATGACAAAGACATTGAATTGATTGTTTCTGGCGTTTTCTCATCAAAGATCCCGGAGGTATTTGTCTCATTTTATTGTTTTAACCTTTTCTTTCTTTCAATCTATAAGAGGTTTTAATGGATTTCAGAAAATAGAGGTTGAGCGTATAACCCGCCACCTGATGCAAGGCAATATATTACTCCAAATTGAAATTTCCATGCGCCCTAGCATCTTGATTAGGTATGTAAGCCAGCCTTTTGATGTTCTTGATCATCATGCTGTGCTGTGTTTGATATTTTTCCTTGCGGCATCATAGGGACGCCATGGAACTGGCAGGAGAAGCAGAAAAGGAAATCTTAAAGGCATCCTCTAGTATCATTCAAGTTGGTTTTCTGCTAAGATTAGGGAGTCCCATCCCCAAGTTTGTCAATGAATAGTTGGGATGCCTCAGGGACGGAAGCTCATCCACTGATCTGCATGTTTGTATTTTAGAACAGTGCATTTGTTGGATTTTGTATACATAGTCCCTAACCCTGAAAGCGGAATTGTCTAATTGCTTATGAGAGGTACCATACAAAGACCGCTAGGAGTAACCCCATAACATTCTATAAAATAAAACAGCAGGATGGAATTGCATATCATTGGAAGCCATGATATCTGAAGAAACCCTTGTTAAAAAAAATAAAAATTCACGCCTTTCTCGCTTTGTCACCTATTCTAATTTATAAATTTTGTTTTCAATTATCTATTATAATTTATTTGGTGTTCTTCTGTACTGGGTCAAGAACATAATTCGGAGGATAATTATCCATCATGATTCTTTAAGTTCCTCAGTGATTATTAAACAAATTAATTGGTAAAATTTGTCAATTTATCTTTAATTGAAAATCTAAGTTAAACATAAATGCTTACACAAGGTTACTGGGCCGCTTCAATAAATTAAAAAATTACCTCGGTCACATTATAATTAGCTTAGGTCACATTATAATTACTTAGTTCATTAATACGAGTCATAAGTCATACAGCATACATGTAATATTCTCTTCAATGTTTTACCATATTTTCAACCATCACTAATACAATCTTTTATAATTTAATGACCACCTATAATCTGTCTTAGAACATTTCTTGTTCATCAACCACACACACATGTATAACAGAAGAACATAAAAGGCATAAACATATAATATAATTGTGCATAAGTGTCAATTTTTATAACTACTTAAACATACAAAGTATCACAATAAAAGACCCATCTTAATGAAATGCTCCTTGTATGCCTTGAGAGGCAATCCTTTTTGATCAATGGGTCAACAATCATAGAAGTGCAACTAATGTTTTTAATTGAAACTAATGGTTTCTAGACCCTCTCTAGCAACCAAATATTTCGAATTTATATGTTATGTACCATTAGAATGCTTTCAATTCTTAAAGAAAAAAAATTGCTATGATATTATCACAATATATCTTTAATGGTTGGATAATTGAGTCCTTATCAATTTTGTTCTATTTAATATTTTATTTTTTTTATTGGAATGATAAATTTTAATTCCAAAATAGTTTATCATTACATTTCATGATCATGCAATATGTGTGTATGATTCAAAATATTAATTCAATATACATTATTGATATATGATTTATGCTTGAGATTGTGTTAGAGTTGTTCCCTTTAACTTTTCAAAAATATCTTACTTTCTGTAATTTGTTAAAATTTGCAATGTGTTTTCCCACAATTATTTACAGGTATAATCCAATCACCAAAGCCATGAGCCAACTAATAGAAACCTCCAAATAATATTCCAATAGTCCATAAATTGAAACAGATTAAACAAAGAACAAGAAGGTATCTTAGCAATGCAATCCTAGCACTCTTGTTTACTCGAAGATAAATAGATTCAATCATATAGAAACAAATAGAAAGTTCAAAGGGAAGATTAAAATGAATAATTTAATAAAGTATAAAGTAGCAGACAAAAAAGGCTAACGTGCAGATTGTGAAGCTTTACAAAATGATTTGCATAATAAAAATTAAACATACATGTAACCCCATCACTGGAACCATCCTATAATTTGCCTGCAATAAAAAAGAAACAAACAAAACAACAAAATTCTAACCCATTTATAATTCAAATACGAAACTCATAAAGGAGAAATAATTAAGCATAAATAAAACTGCAAACATAGAAAGATAACAGATTCAAAAGAGGATGAAAAAGAACAAGTAAACACAAGGGAAAGAAAAGGAAATTAAATATACCAACCATGATGCTGCGTCAAGAAAGCTTTAGCTGCAATATGCAAAACCTGTTTTTATAGATAAATTCAAATAAAAGAAATTATAAAAAATAACAAAAGCCATGATAAGTAAAATTTGTAAACCTCCAGTTTTAAATTGATAAAATAGTACAGTAAACATCATTATAAATTGAATAAATTCTAACAAGATAATATATTATTAAAAGAAAATTCATGAATTGGGAAAAAACCTTTAGAGAAAAATATAATGGAACTCCAAGTAAATGAAAATATAAATTTACTCATGCATAATATTGATTGTCTGTATAAACCCTCCATTTACCTGCATAAATGATTTTATAATTATACAAAAACAACCCCACCTCCCTTTTTCTTATAAGCTGGTCCAAAATTCCAGCAGCAAAAAGGGTAGAGGCAACGTTTCTTTTCATTTATTTTTCTTCTTCTTTTTATTTTTCTTCTTAATTCTTGGAGACAGAATGAGTTAGGAAGAAATTGATTCTAATAAGAGGTTAGAACTTAGAGAGATAATCAAACATTATTTGGAGAAGGAAGAAGGCTCTAATGATAACTTGCAAAGTAAACTATTAATTGAGTTGAATTTGTGTAAGAAAGATGTTTTCTATGATTATTTTTCTTGTTTTAGTGATTTGGTGATGAGGGGATGACCCCCCCCCAAAATAAAATTCTGTATTTTTTATGGAAATAATTGTTTTGATGAATTGTTGCTTGATGGGTATATTAATAGTGAAAATAACAACCACAATTGAAGAAAAAAGTTGATTTTTTTTTTTTTATAAATTCTTGTGTCTTTATCGTCAGCCATGAGAGAAATTAAGGGAGATGAAAACCTTGCTTAAAATTTTGTGGTACTATATATTTATTAAATGTGTAGATAGGAGTAATTGTATTTAGAAAAGATTTTTGATGAGATAAGAGAATTTCATGTTGTATGTGTTGTCAGTAAACTTCTAAATCGAGAGGGAGGGGTGATGGTGTTTGTAAGTATTGGGAAACAATCATGAAAATATGATTAATAGGTTTAAGAGTTGCCATAAAGTATTATAGTTATTACCAAGCTTAATGGTTTGTGAAATTTTGAATAAAGATACTAGTTGTGCACGAGAAAGACGCATTACTCTTAGTATACACTATCTATAATAAACTGCATTGTTAATTGATTATTTTTTCATCTATGATAAACTGCATTGTTAATTGATTATTTTTTCTAAGGTTCGTGTTTCTATTCATTGGTCTGTTTTAGGTTTAAAAAAAGTTTTTCTTAACAAGAAAGTCCTTCTCTTATCAAGTTAAAACCTAATCATTATAAGACTAAAAAATTAACGGTGTTTTTGAAATTTTAGCCAGATCCTAATACATAATCACAAACTTGTTATGATACCCATTACTTTATTTTTCTTTGTATTTTTCAAAATATGATAAAACTACATTTTTTTTTTAAAAAATATGCATGAATATTTTTTAGAATTTGGCTGAATGCAATTTAAAATAAAATTATATTTTTGAAAGCAAGATTTTTTTTTTTGTGAATGGAAACTAATTTATTTAATACCATAAAAGCACCTCATGTGTGGTCATAATTTCAAATATTTAATATGAAACAATAAAAAAGAAACAGAACTCCAAATTAATTGCAAAATAAATCCTTATATGTTAATTAGAAATTGACTAAGACCATGTCTGGAAAAACACTACAAAAAAGAAAAAAGAAAAATGAGGCTTGAAATTTTTATTGGGACGTGTTTACCAAACAAACATTATAGACCCAAAAAAATGCATTTTTTTTTGAAAAATTAATGTAAAGCCAAACATGGCCTTAAGCTTTTCAAAGACTTAGCTCTGCCATGCAGGCTGAAATCTCTAATTAAAACCATAGTTATAAGACTCGACCTAGGGGTTTACCCCACTAAGGAGCCTTTACATAAATACATGTGATATTTCTATATGATTTTTTCATGTGGGTTAGTTTAGTGTACATGTCTTATGACAAACATCTATATATTAGTTCTAAGTATCCCTTATACCTCAGCTTATGAGAACAACAACTTACTTTCATAAAAAAAAAAATCACACAATATATATTAGTTTTTATGACTTTAAAAAATATATAGTATTAAGAGAGCATTGACCTGTAACATTTAAAAACAATACTTTAATGTAATAAGAATCCCATAATTATAACATCTTTATAATTTTCTTTGCAAAATGTTTTTGTTCTATGGACTTTATCTTTACTTTAGATTAATTTATCAAATATTAAACTGATAAATTAAATATTAATGAATATTAAAGATAAATAATGTCTTTATTTAATAAAGTTAAATATGTTCCACATGAATAAAATAGTGTCATATGTAACCAATTGATTGGCTACTTGTCATATAAATTAACAATCTCTTCCACTAAAGCCAATCTAATACCATATCTCTCCATATAATGATTATGTATATGCTGGGACAGTGTTTTAGTGAGAAGATTTGCGAGATTCCCTTTAGTGGATACTTGCTCTGTTTTATATTTTATATTTTTATGATTTCTCTAATAAGATAAAATCACCACCGAGGTACATTTTTGGATCTTTGATGAGATCTTAGTTCCTTTGTTTATGTAATGGCTACATTGTTGTCACAATTCAAGATTACTGGATCAATAATGCTAGGAACCACATCAAGTTCAGTAATGAATTTCTTGATCCAAACAATCTCTTTTATCACCTTGAACACAGATATGCATTCCTCTTCAATTATAGATACTGTTGTGGTTTCTTGTTTAGAACTCACAACACCTCTATTTAAAGTAAAAACATATATCATGACTGAGATTTGTTATCATCAATATCTAATTAAAAACTAGCATCTAAATAACCATAAACTTTTAGTTCATTTCCTCCAAAGACTAGGAAAACATTCTTAGTCCTTAAGTATTTAAGAATATGTTTAACTATTTTCTAATGACTATTACCAGGATTAGATTGATATCTATTTTTTATACTCAAGGTATAAGATATATTTAGTTTAGTACATAACATATAGAGAATGAATAATATAGCTGAAGCATAGGTAATCATTTCCATTTTATCTCTCTCAGTTTGTGTTTTAGGATATATGTCTTTGGAGAGACAGATCTTATATGAAATCGGTAAGTTTCCTCTTTTAAATTCTTCCA
Source organism: Populus euphratica (assembly GCF_000495115.2). Classification (NCBI taxonomy): domain Eukaryota; kingdom Viridiplantae; phylum Streptophyta; class Magnoliopsida; order Malpighiales; family Salicaceae; genus Populus; species Populus euphratica. The sequence continues at coordinate 2,756 of NW_011501329.1, read as the reverse complement.
TGCTAAACCATTTTAGCATCTTGTTTATGTAAGTAGATTGAGACAATCCAAGTAGTTTTTTATATCTATCCCTTCAGATCTTAATTCCTATTATATAGGTTGATTCTCGTATATCCTTTTTAGAGAAATTCTTAGACAATCAAATATTTACTGATTGAAGTAAAGGAAAGTCATTTCCTATTAGTAATATGTCATTTACATATAAGATTAAGAAAACAACATCATTCTCACTAACTTTTTTGTAAACACAAGGTTCATCCATATTTTTGATGAAATCAAACTATTTGATTGCCTTATCAAAACAAATATTTTGACGTGACTAAAAGATTGATGTTTTCTCCTAAGTGTAGAAGTGTCAAAGTAATATATAACCCAGCAAGACCGGCATCAAACCATAGAGAGGTTAACTTTATAAACTACAAATAAAGAAATAGATAATAAGAGAAAAGGATTGAAAAGTATTATAAAAAATATAAAAATGGAAAGCAAGAGCACAATCTTGATCTGGAAACCAAGATGCCTAAATGCATGGTAAATGCCTTCTTTTATAGGCTAAAATTAGAAATTATTGATTTGATGACTAATTGATGAGTGGGAGGCCAACTCTTGACTTGGTGACAATCCTTATCTTCTCTTATCTATTCAAAACATCATTGATAATGTTAAAATTTAAACCAGACCTCATATAAAAGTTTTAGGAAATTGTCTGAGCTTTTTTTTTTTTGAAATTTGAGATCATTTGGACTTCTAGAACTCAAGATATGGGTTGAACACTAAACAGTGTCTAGGTTGCAGGATAGATTCAGATTTTTTCATTATTACTACAATTTGGACTTGAAAATGGTCTTTTTAAAATAGACCTCCATATGACAGTTGTAGGCCTATGTCTTACCTTTCCATCTATATAAAGTAGACCTAAATTCGAGATCCACAGCTCTAGATATGGCCCGATTATCAAATAGTATTCCAGTTTGGACAGCACCAACATCTCTTTTCTAAGTTTGGCCATCTCTTTGTACTTTCAATTTTAGTTCTTAAACTCATCAATCAATCCTTTTATTTATGTGATAGGCCTGCATTTAAGACAAACATTCACCATAAATTAAAGGTATCTTATATTATTAGATATATTATTATAAAACATGCTTTAGTTAAGGAGTTATTGATACTTCAAAAATGATGATATAAAACCAATGATGATATAAAACCTTGATAAAAATACACTTTTAAATACTAATCAAAGCATTTACCATGCATTTAGGCATCTTGGTTTTCAAATCAAGATCATGCACTTACTCTCTCTTTATTGTAATACTTAAGTTTTACTTATATTAATCTCTTGTTTATACTTCTCATTTCATTTTCTTTACTTAGTTAACTTTCATCTTATTTATGTTCTTATCTTGTTTGAAAAGATTACACTAATGGTGTAAGAATAAGTATAGTGTAAACTCAATATGGACTTTAATGTTTGATACTAAAATATTTTGTATTTGTTATCTTGTTCACAAAAATAAAAGAAATTTAGATGTGGACTATAAACATTAAATGAAGACAACTTTTTGGATGGAGCTATTGATAAAAATGAAATGAGTCTATCATATATGCAGGGGCTATAGATTGAAAAGTATTAAGTCACCTGCATAAGCGAGGAATATGGATTAAAAGATATTGAGCTAACCATATGAGCAAGGGTTACTTTAAGAATTAAACCAACTGTAATAGTGAGATTATTTGTGCTTAAACTAATTGTAATGACAAGATTATTTATGAAACTTAAATCAACCATAATGATAGGATTATTGATGAAATTTAATTTGACCTTGATAGTCAAGTTAATATGTGAAATTTAAACCAACCACAATAATGAACTTGTTATACTAAATATTAATCTAGCTATAACAATATAGGATTATCATGTATTGAAGTATGAGTTACAAGAATTTTAAAAATAATTGAAAATTATGAATAATATAGATGTGCCATGTTGCTCATAAGGAATATATGAATGTGTCATAAATGGACATAAAAAGTATTTAAAATTGAAAAATTTATGAATGAGCCATAAATGGGCATAAAGCATTTTGAGAATGAAAGATATATGAATGTGCCATAAATGGACATAACAAATATTTAAGATTAAAAAATATATGAATGTACTATAAATGGGCATAAGAAATACTTAGGATGAAAAAAGTATATGAATGAGTCGTAAATAGGCATAAAAAGTACTTGAGATTGAAAAATACATCAATGATCTATAAATAGGCACAAAGCATTTTAAGAATGAAATATATATGAATGAGCCATGAATGAACGGAAAGGATATTAAGATTGAAAAATATATGGATGAGCTATAATTGATATGATAGATTATTGAAAATTGACATTGATGAATTCTTAATTAAATTAATTATGATTGAAGGGTATGGTAAGAAGTAATGAACCCTAAATTGGTTGGACCATGAATGAGAAGTATTTAGGATGATTTTATAAAGGTGGTTAGATTAAAACACTAATATGGATGATTGTGATGTTACCGTGACTTTGACAATTCAAAACATAAATGATGAATACAACATGAGTGAAGAAATATAATTTCAATTAAGAAGTTATCAGGGATATGATGACAATAATTCAATGAGTATAATAAAAAAAATGAGAGTTAGTTAGAAAATATATTAAATCAAAAAGTTGACATAGAATTGACATGTTTATAAATGTGTTAAAGATGTGGTGTTTGGTCATATGGTTTA
>NW_011501333.1:43039-46751 GCF_000495115.2 Populus euphratica | reverse complement strand
AATGATTATTTCTTTTGTTTTCTTCGTTGTTGGGTTATGCCCAAACCAAAATAATAACTTTCTTTTCTTCTCTTCTCTTCTCTTTCCCTTTTAATTGCTTATTCAATCATGGCAATTTACAACATAGTTATATAACTAGTTATGTAAATGCATTTAGTCTAGGGATATTTTTATTTTTTATAAAAAAATTATATCTATGAGTTTTTTCAATTTATTTTTATAACTAAATTTTTTTAAGTGCAAATAAAAACGTTTATGCATACATGCAATAAAATAAATTAAGAACTATATATTAATAAATTTAAAAATAATTAAAAATAAAAGTTGAAAAATTAAAAAATAAATATAGATCAAGATATTTAATCTTGCAAGATGAAACATTTACCTGATTGTGTTTGCTAAATTTTATTAATTAAAATATTTTTTTATTAAATCAAACGATAATAGAAATAGACACACATATTAAATTATTTGAATAAAATAAAAGAAAAAAATATAATATGCAAGACTGCACATATTAGAAATATTATCTGAAAATAAAAAATTATTTTAAAAAATAAAATTCATCTATATAGAAGATAAAAACAAGAAAATTATAGATGAATAAAAAAATCATTTCAAAAATTAAATACATACAAAATAATTTTATAAAAATATATATATCCAAAAAAGGTTAAATAAGCAAATACAAAAAAAAACAAATTAGTGATATTAAAAAAAAAAAAACAAATAGCCTAAGCGCATAGACATTGCAAGGAAAAGCCTTGGCATGTGGGTGGGCCTTCAAGCCCAAGCACACATAACTATTTAAAAAAAAAATAATTAAAAGGCTAGAAAACCTATCATTCACCCTTATTTTCTTGAAAGAAAATACAGAGACAACGTGTTGCTTGCAAGTCTAGTTTCCGATCACCATAATGATGCTTGCAAAGTTAGGGAAGGATTTCTTTTAGGGCAAAAACCTAATTTTAAGCTATTTTAACAAAAAAAAAAACCTTACCAACATTCTTGAAATACTCACAAACCAATCCATCAACTCAAAACATCTAAAAGGGTCCAAAAACCCATAATTAAATTGGTTTAGATTTATTTTTCTTGGCCTAGATCTATCTTTTCATGAAATATTGAGAAACCAAAAAGCCACCATTAAGTCACTTTCATCTCATGGAACCTATGGACATAAAAAAACTCATTTTGATGGTTAGAAATGACTTGAACGATGTTTTTCTCTCTCATCACAAGAATTCAGCAACCCTTTTCTCTTTAATCAAAAATTGAAAAATAATATAAATAAACTTTAGTATCAAAATTAAATTTTTTAAACTTCAAGGAATCTAAATTATATAATTTGTGTTATTTTAAAAGTTTGAGGATCTAAATATAATTTTCTTGAAATCTATGGCACGCTACTTATGTTTGATGGTTTTTATTATCATTATTATGGTCCATTTTCTTTTAATTTTACCTTTGACTAGGAAATCTAAAGCAATTGGCTTTAGATTAGGATTTAAAAACCTCAAATTAAACTTTGAGGACCAAAATGAATTACTAAGAAGTGCATAAGAGTTCCATAATGTTTTGTGGGTGTGTAAACAATGCTAGCTATAGTGAAAAACCTACGCCTTTTAATTTTATATATTTTATTGTTATAAGACATGTTTAAGACTCGGGTGATGTGTGGAAGGATCAACTCATAAGTTGGTGGGTTGATTTAGTTTATTCCAAAATTATATCATTTTAGCTTCTTTTTTTTTTAAAAAAATAAATAAACTAAAACTATATTTTTTAAACAATTTTTTTAAAAAAAAATTAGAATTGACTTAACCAGGTCTTATCTAATGTCTCGAGGAAAATACTTGCAATGAATTGATGCAAAAACAATAACAAGAACTTGTTATAAAATTAAAAAAAAATTAAAAAATTACCTATAAGTATAATATCAAGTTACATTAAATTTGCATTAAAATATTTATATAAATATTTTAAATTTACATTCAAATTACATTCAGTAAAATCCAGAGTTTTTTAATTTTGTTTTTAAAACTTTAGAAAACAGGCAACAAATTTTAGACCAAGCCTTTGGTTTTTTCAAAATGAAACCTGTCAATTGATGGGAACACCATACCCACATTATAAACTGCGTGAGTATATAACTATACGAGTATACAAACAGAGACGATGTAAAATAGCCCAGCCTGTCACATTTTGGTTGGGAGACTAAGCCCGTTTAAATTTATCTCATTATTATTTTATTTATTTAGCCCATTTAAATCTTTCTTATTGTTATTTTATTTATTTAAAATTATTTATGTAAAAACAATTTAATTTAATAGGTCAAACCCAATAATGAGATATTTTAAAATTTACTATTTATATGTTTCTTTATTATTTTATAAGAGAATTTTAATAATTAATAAAAATATTACAGAGTTTACATATCTTCGATCCTTTTTTTTTCTCTAGCTATCTTCCTTTTCTAAAACTTTTTTTATTTTTATTTTTATTATTTATTATCCCGTATCATCAATCATATTGAAGCCTTGGAACTAATATTTAATGTTAAAATTATTAACTCCTTCAAGTGGAAGACTTCAATCTCCAAGAATTGAAGACTTCAATCTCCAAGAATTTGTGTCCAAGTGAACCGTCGTTCTGAGTTACCATCTGATGTTCTTGTTGAAGATTGAGCATGGTTTCTATAGAGCAAGGGTTGAGCATGAATGGAAACCTCCCAGATGCAAGTATTGTAAATGTTTAGGAATATATAACACATGGCAATAGGAATAATGCTTCGACAAACAGCAATGAACATGATCGAAGTAAAATGCAGGTGTTAAAAAAGTCATTCACGAGAAACTGCAACCACTTGTTTTCCAATATTGCGGCTGGCGAAGAGTCCAGTTAGAGCTGCCGGAGTACCTTCAAGGCCTTCTGCTATGTCTTCCACATACAAAATCTTTCCTTGTTTGATATAAGGCAAAACTATGTCTAGATATTTTGGGAACAGGTGAAAGAAATCATAGACCACGAACCCATCCATATGAATGCGTTGCGGCACAAGATGCATCAAGTTATGATCACCTTCGAACTGCACGAGATTGTATTGTGAGACCATTCCACAAACAGAAATTCGCCCACGGACCCTCATGTTGAGTAGTACTGCATCAAGCATTTTTCCACCAACATTTTCAAAGTAAATATCAATGCCATCAGGAAAGTACCTGCCAAATGATAGAGCAAATTTGGTTTTAAGATTTTACCCTCAAATAACTTGAAGTGGAAATGTCAAAAAGAAAACTATTTTGGTTTACCAACTAAATAGATTAGCAGCACCATAGAAATTTCAACTGTCCAGGTTACCTATGCTGATTAAAAGCCGTAAACATAAAAAAGTAGACTCCATTGCACCACTGGAATATCATTTTAATCCCTTAACATGGCGCAGTGAATAGGAATTTCAAGGCAATAAAGCAGACCATACAAAATCCACCAACTCTTTCTTTAACCAGTTTAAGATGCCTTCTTTCACAGCTTGAAACAGATGTTACAGGTTTTTTTTCCTAACATCTTACAACTGTATACAATTTTTTTTTAGTAGGGTTCCATTTTGTTGAAATAAACTCAATCCAGAAGGTTAAAGAAGGTAGCCACCAGTTGTCACCGCCCAGCCACCAACCGACCAGCCACCAGCCACCAACCACCGGCCGCCCGC
>NW_011501333.1:32968-40190 GCF_000495115.2 Populus euphratica | reverse complement strand
TATATATATATATATATGGGGTAAAAGCATCTAGAGTTGTAAAAAAAATACATTTTCCGGAATTTTGCTAGATCAACCAAGTTTTAGGATGATCTGATAAGTCAACTAGTTTACTTCAGGTCTTTTAAATGAAATATACTCACCTAGTAATGCTAGGCCTGCCTCCAAAGCAGAACCTTAAAAGTTGGATTATGTTCTAAGCATGGCCAAGTTGTTAGGTCATAAATAAAAAAGAATCCATAGATGTTGAGTCCTGGTAGCAGAAGAATCCAGTTAGGTGTTAGGTCATGGTGGTAGGTAGGGCTCACCGCTGTTGAATCCTAGTTATTGGGTCGTAGTGTGTAAGAAAATGTTATTGTTATTACTATTTTAAGTCTTGCACTCGGCAAAATTCAACACCCAATTAAGTTTTACACCAGTACAACCTAATGATATTTTAGATTTTAAACACGTCAAGATCCAAAGCAATTTTGGATCCTACGTCAGCAAGATCTAGGGTTATTTTAGATCATACACTCGACAGGACCTAACACCTAATTAGATTCTGCTTATACAGGACTCAACATCCATATAAGTTCTACACCAGGCAGGACCAAAGATACTGTAAGTCCTGCACAAGATAGGACTCAACATCCAATTAGGCCCTGCACCCTACAGGAACAATTAGGTGTTGGGTTATGATAGGGTGGAAAGCAGAGCCCAAATCTATCGAGTCCTAGTTATGAGATCCAATACTATTGGATTTTAGTGAGGTGAAAGACAAAGCCCACTGCTATTGAATCCTAATTGTTGGGTCGTGGTGTATGAGAGATTATTATTGTTATACTACTTTGAGTCCTGCACCCGGTAAAACCCAACGTCCAATTAGGTCCTACACCTTGCAGGATCTATGACCTAATTGTTAGGTTATGATGAGGTGGAAGGCAGAGCCCAAAGCTATTGAGTCCTCTTTATAAGATCCATTATTGTTAGGTCCTAGTGAGGTAGGAGATAAAGCTCGTCACTGTTGAATTCTAGTTGTTGGGTCATGATGTATGGAAAGCTGTTATTATTATTATTATTATTTTGAGTTTTATACCTGACAAGAACCAACATCTAATTGAGTCCTTCATTGATAGGACCCAACACCTACTTGGATTCAATACCAACAACACCCAATGCTATTTTGGGTCTTGCACTTGTTAGGATTCAAAACAATTTTAGACCTTATATCAGCGGGATCCAATATTATTATTGGTTATGCACCCGATAGAACCTAACACCCATATAGGTCCTACAGCAGGTAAGAAGATCCAAAACTATTTTGGGTTTTGCATACCTTAAGATTCAAAGTAATTATGAGTCTTATATGTGGTAAGATCCAGCTTTAATGGTTCTTGCAAGGAGTTAGACCTAACATATAATTTCTTATATATATAATTCAAAGCTATTGCATAAAAAATTTAAAGATAATAAAATATTGATAAAATTCTGAATCTCATATAAAGTATACACCTCCATCAACTTTATCATGACAATATAGAGAACACAATTAAAAAAATTTCAATTTTTTTCAAAATATTTTTAAAACTATAAATCATATGCACCTTTCGAGCCCCAAGTTTTTTGGGTTTGGAAGGGGATGTCAAACCTAAATTATTAATAATAACAACAATAATTGATTTTATCCTTAAAATCAAATTCTATGTTTTTTTTTAATAGTAGTAATATTTATTGTAAATTTAATATTTTTTCTTGGGTCTTATTTTGTAGTCAGGCACAATCTCAAAATATTTAAAAAATAATACAAAAATTTATATAAAAAATTAATTTAAATTAGAGATGAAAATTCAAAATTTTGTCTACACAATCTCAATATATAAAAAATAATACAAAAACATCAAAACATATTAATTTAAAATAAATAAAAAAAATTAAAAATTTTCAAATTTCTTAGATCTAGTTTGTCGAAAATTAATTTAAAATAATTTAAAAATCAAAAATTAAAAAAATTAACGTTGTTGGTTTGTATTAGGAAGCGGGACTCAACATTATTGATATTTGTTTTTAAAGTGTTTTGGGTATGGTGTTTTAAGTAAAATTTAATTTTAATTATTATAATATACAGCGATAAAATAATTAGAAAATTATGAATTAGAAACATGGAATTCATAAAGTTAGTGGTGGATTGTTAATTAAAGACAGTTCAATCCAAAGAGAGCAAATGTGCCTGCTGCCAAGTATTTTATGCCTTATACATATAGAAAAGAGGACATCAATGAGCGGCCGGTTGCAATAAAGAAGCAGATGATGAAGATGTCCAGTGAGCTTGCGATGCTAGATAAGGAAGCTTTGATTAACTGAATGCTAGGTTTTTAATTGGTCTATTGGGTCTGGCTAGGAGACAGGATATAATATTATTGTTATTTTTTAAAAATATTTTGAATCTGATTTATTAATTAGACCTACTATTTTTTTTTAAGAAAATAATGCTTCCAGCTGTAATTCTTGACTAAGAACACTAGAAAAAAATATTATTCAAGGTACTACAATGCTGTCTACAATACAAATATTTTATGATTACAATATTAGGACAATGTTTCTAGTCCATAATAAATATATAGTATTTCTATAATGTTTTTCCATACGTAATATATAGTAAAGCAAATGTGTAAGCCCACAATTAAATATTTCTTGATCTACAGTACATACATGTATAATAATTGAATTGTCTCTTGATTCATAATGTATTTATATATAGTAAAAATCCAACACGTTTTAGAATTCTGTTAATGTTTTAGAGGGCAATTTTGAAGGATAAATTATATTTCCTGATATTTTTTTGTTAAATAAACAAATACTTTCAAATATATGATGGGGTAAAACAAAAACCACACTGTGTATTAAATAAATAAATATTTTTAAAAAATATAATGGGATAAAACACAAATCACACCGTGTGTATTTAAGAACAAGTTTGTTTATGTTTTAAAATTATTTTTTTATTATAAAATTGATATTTTTTTAATATTTTTTATAATTTTAATATATTGATGTTAAAAATAAGATAAAAATTTAAAATAATTATTTTAATAAATTTAAAACAAAAGATATTTTACAAAACCGGCTGGAAATATAATATCAACTACGATCTTAGTGAACAAACTAAGTGTGAGACAAAATCAAATGAATATCAAGTAATAATTTATTTATTTATTTGTTTTAAAATAAAGAGTATTGGAACCACACATCACATCATCCCCCATGTTCCCCACTCGTTTGCGTCAAACTGAGGCTTTGACTTTGTAATTTCGATTAGTTAGCGTTGAGCTTAGGCTTTGTGCTTTGGTTTTCCTACTCGCCAGCACCTCCCGACCTGAGTTCCCATATATACAAGTGCATGGCAGGGAACACAGAGTCCCACCCACCTTGCAACATCTTTGATTCCAGATCCTACTTTCGTCTAGCTTTTCTACTTTCCTTGACATCTAGCCCTGTGATACTTCCTTTCTTGAATTTCTTCGCCATCTGTTCCATCTCATCCCTTCTCTTCTCCCGAAACATCAATCAAACTTCTTCTCCCTTCTGTCTTGTCCAGACCTGGAACATAAATCAAACGCTACTTGAATATTCAGATTGCATAAGAGGATGGAATTGAAGTTCGTAGCACCTGTGGCCAAGAATGGAAAGGAATTGGCCCTCGTTAATGAAGAGGATGTTGCGTCGGAGTTTAAAAGATGGGAAAACGCTGTGGTTGCTTATTTTCTTGGCCATGATTCAACCTTCGGCCCACCTTCTTTCAACAAGTTTATCAACAATTTAATCGACTCGGAGTGGAGAAAATACGGGAATGTTAAGGTATATTCACAAGGGTCAGGCGTTTTTGTCTTGGATTTTGAATCTGCTCGTGGCAAGGAGTTGGCATTGGGTGAGGGTCCAAGGTTTTATGATGGTAGTAAACCTTTTATTTTAAAGCCATGGAGTCGTGATATGAGCTTGGAAATCGAAGAGTTGAAGTCAGCACCGATTTGGATCAAGTTACCGAATCTGAGGTTGCATCTGTGGTCTCCTGAGGCACTTGGCAAGATTGTAAGTTTGGTGGGCAGACCTTTGTTTGCTGATACTGTAACAGCATCAAGAGAGACATTGTGCTTTGCAAGAGTTTGTGTCGAAGTGGGTTTTGATAAGATGTTACCTGATTCAGTCACCATTGAGGATGACAAGGGCTACAGCTATGATCAAAAGGTTGAGTATGAATGGCAGCCCACATCTAGATGCTCCTATTGTCTGCACCTTGGGCATTCTGATTCCTGTCCAAGACGCAAAACGACTTTCCCATGCCCTTTCTGTTTGGGACAGCACACGTTGCTGCAAATACTTCGTCTACGACAGCATTCGGTTCAACTCCTGCAATGTTCGGTGATGAAGCCCCAGCATTCGGTGCTAACTTTTCGTCCACTCCAGCATTTGGTTCAATTCCTGCTCCAACATTTGGTTCCACTCTGTTTGGTACTACTGCTCCTGGTGCTAGCAGTCCACAGGATGATGCAAGGACTTCTTTGTCTACTCCAGCATTTGGTTCGGAGCCTCCTGCTGCTGAATAAATTTCAATTTACCAATCTCCAAGCTCAATAGTTTGATTTTGAAAATTGTCGAAAAGAAAATAAGGAATTATTTTTTCAAACCTGTTTGTTATCCCAAAACAGTGCTCTGAATTTCATAAACAGAACCTTAAAAATAGATTAAAGCACATCTTGGTCATGAATTGCGATTGGTGTCTGTGTTTCTGTAATAAGACTATATTGTTCTTGAAATTTGTATGTCTTGAATCCAATCCTTTAGCAACTCCTCGCCCACCCGTAGGCTGCATTTGCATGATTTCAAGAATCCAAGTGTCACCAATTAATTCAGTAACCACACGAACACACATAAGAAACCCGATCATTGTACAACATGAATTCATCTAGACTCTTTAAAATTACCACCTTCTTGACTCTTAGCCATTTCAGTCCTGTAATTTGACACAAGACTTGCATAAGAATCCGATAGTTTCACTTCAATGTAGCTTTAAAATCAATCCCATGTCACTAAACGGCGTACAGAATCCAAATTTTTACTTGAAAGGCAAATAGAAACAGAGATAAAACTCATATGGGTATACGATAACTGATCAAAGCAGGCTTAGATGGATCAAGGGGAATGCCTTGGAGTTTTGTCATTAGGCCTTTCATGTAGGGATCGCATGACTGATAAAATTCTTCACAAGAATCCCATTCTTACATTCTGGTTCTGGGACCTTGAGTTTTATGGTACCTAGTTGTCACATTTTGCAAGTTTTCTAGCACAATATCATATCTGCTAAGGATGTCAAAAGGGAAACTGCTGTTCACACTTGCCAACCATGTATGTATTTTAGTAGCACTACAGTAACCTAACCTTAACAAAGATGCAATTGAGACGAAAAATAAAAATAAAAACAGCTAACCAAGAATTCCAGTATAATCGGAAAGAGGCACATCTGTGTTGAATTTTGGACAGTCCCTTTGTTGCTGTAATGAGACTATACTCTTCCCAACCAGTTACTCCCCAAACCAGGTCACCTTTCTTGAACTCTAGATGCACTGAATCCAAGACTATAGCCACTCCATATCCACTTGAAGGCTGAATATTTTCAACCAGGTCCATTTCGTACCTGCTCATGATGTCCTCATCCCACCTCTAGAAAGGAACCTGTTGGCCCTCATTTAAGAAGATCATCATGATCGGCAGGATTCTTGTGTTGAAAACACTAAATGAGGGAATTACCTTCACAACAGAAGTCTGTTAAAATCATCCAACAGGTAAAAATCTAAAAATACACGCCATTTTTTTAGATACGTGGCTTAAATTTTGGCTAGGAGTCAAGTGGATTGATAGAGAATTGGCTTGGTGTTAAAGATTAGGATTGCTTGTGCGGGCATATCAAAGATTAGGCTAGCTAAATAGCTTTTGCCTGTTTTTCTGGTTTTTGTATATAATTATTTTTTAAATCTTGATTTTATAGAAAATAAAATATTATGTTTTTATATATTTTATACTTTAAAATTCATTAAATGACAATTTTAGCTAAAAATATATATTTTTAAACCCTAACAAAAAGCATTTTTCTTAAATTAACAATAGTACAAATTACAAGGCATGTGTAATGAATGCATTTATAATTATTAAATAACTATTTTAATATTAATTTTTATCAAATAAATAGAAATAATAAAATTTGAATTTATAATTATTTAATTATTAAAATTTTAATATTATATCAAAAACATTATCTCAATACAATAATTTAAATTATTAAACTATTAAGTGGAGTTGGAACTTTTAAAATATTATTTATACTATTTTTTAATTAAAAAGATATTAAAATTAAAAAGCAAAAGCTAAAGCATACATCCTGTTTACCAAGAATTAAGGAACTGTGGATTGGCACAGTTCTCAAACAGATAGCCTGCTGATGTATTCTGGAGTTTTTGTCGGCTGGCTTAATTTTGTTTTTGGTCTGGCTTCGTCTGGCTTCTCTTTTGTCGTGGTCGGGTGTGGCATAGCTGGGTTTTCATTGGAAGGCCGAAACACTGTGGCCCTTGACTCATGTCACTATTCACAGCTACAGTTTCTTTTGCCCTTTCCTTCTTTTTGGTGGCTGTTTGTAAGCCAGATGCAGTGTGACTACTGCACCCTTTGGCTCATGGTGCTGTTCACATAGACACTTGAACGGTGTTTTTTTTTTTGGTTTTGTAAGGAATACGGAGACTATTTATCTCTACATTAATATGGTATTCTTTATTTTGTATCTAAGTTCTCATATATTTGCTCTTGAATTATACCTAAAAGATCTCATACCAATGAAGATATTTGTTCATCCTTATATATTCTTGATCCTTCTCATTTCTAATCAACGTGGGACTTTGGTCGCATACCCAACAGGTTTTTTTGCTGGCTTTCGTGGCTTTTTACAAGGCAGGTACATTGTGAGCAAGGCATTACAATTTGTTCAAGATAGGGAAACCTTGTTAACATCAGAGCAGTTCGTCCATAAGTCTCGTGAGACTTTTTTCCCTTCTTCTTTTTTAAAATTTTAATATAGTATTATTTACCCAGGAACTTATCCCTTCCTTCTGAGCCTGTTCTCAAGAGCTAATAAATTTATGCAAAACGCTGGATTTAGCCGCTCGAGTGAGTTGATATGATGTTTGTTGTGTCCTTT